>NW_016823727.1:117123-151877 GCF_001698545.2 Rhinopithecus bieti
AAAAAAAAAAAAAAAAAAAAAAAAAAAAGAAAGGGTCTTTGCAGACGTAACCAAGTTAAGATGAGGTCATACTGCATTAAGGTGGGCCCTAATCCAATGACCAATATCCTCATAAGAAGAGGAAAATCGGCCAGGCACTGTGGCTAATGCCTGTAATCTTAGCACTTTGGGAGGTTGAGGCGGGCAGATCACAAGGTCAGGAGTTCAAAACCAGCCTGGCCAACATAGTGAAACCCCATCTCTACTAAAATACAAAATTAGCCAGGTGTGGTGGCACAAGCCTGTAGTCCCAGCTACTTGGGAGGCTGAGGCAGGAGAATCCCTTCAACCCAGGAGGCAGAGGTTGCAGTGAGCCGAGACCATGCCACTGCACTCCAGCCTGGGCGACACAGCGAGACTCTGTCTCAAAAGAAAAAAAAAAAAAAAAAGATACTCTGGATGCACAGAATGGGGAGAACGTCATGTGATGATGGAGGCAGCAATCCTAGTGAGGCAGCTGCAAGCCAAAGCATGCCAGGGACTGCTGGCAAGCCCAGGGCTGGGGAGAGGCCAGGAAGGAGTCCACCGAGTCAGAGGGAGCACAGCTCTGCTGACACCCTGCTCTGGACATCTGGCCTCCAGAACTGCGAGACAACACATTTCTATTGTTTTAGGCCACCTACAGTTTGTGGTCTTCTGTTCTGGCAGCCCTAGGAAACTACAAGACAATAAACAAAAAGCAGTGACTGCTTTTTTTTTTTTTAATCACTCATTAATATCAACTTCCATGACATAAATGGTGTGCATTTGAGTAGTGGACACATCAGTGTTTTATCCATTTGCTCATTTGTCTAGCATTTACTAAGCAACTAATACGTGCCAGACCCTGTCCGAGGTACCAGGGCGACAAAAGTGGTGCAGCCAGAAGGCCACAATGACAGCAACTGTATACAGACAGCTAGGACATAATACAGTCAGTTTTATAAATACGCATCACTGGAATGATGAGCCGTCACTGAGTGGGTGCCTGATACTGTGCTTAAGCACCTTGTCCACATCATCTTATCATCTCTTTTCATCTTCACCAGTCCAACGAGGAAGGGTGCTGTTCCCATCGCCACTTTCCAATGGGTGAACTGAGACTCTGAGGCTAAGGGACTGCTGGACCATAACCTCGAGGGCTCTGGATACCAAGCCCCCAGCAGTCACTAAGAAAGCCCAGAAGGTAGAGACTGGCTCCAACTGTAGGTACTCAGAGCAGTGCCAAAGCTTTGACTCAGAGCGGTGAGGGAGAGTCATTTAAATAAGAAAGCATCTTCGCGGTCGAATTTTCATAACAGAGTAAATATATGAAAATATGCAACTGAGGACAGAAACTGTTGTGGCCTGTCTTCAGTCATTAAAAAGCACGACAAAGTGCTCCTGATAGGCCCTAAGTGAAAAGGGCCATTATACTCAGATCCGGCGTTTCCCTATCTCCATGTGCTTGAGCAGCAACGTAGCAACAAAGGTTTTGATCCTCTTTTTTTTTTTTGACACAGAGTCTCGCGCTGTCACCAGGCTGGAGTGCAGTGGCGTGATCTCGGCTCACTGCAACCTCCGCCTCCTTGGTTCAAGCGATTCTCCTGCCTCAGCCTCTGGAGTAACTGGGACCACAGGCGCCCACCACCATGCCCAGCTAATTTTTGTATTGTTAGTAGAGACGGGGTTTCACCATGTTGGCCAGGCTGGTCTCGATCTCTTGACCTCATGATCCACCCACCTTGGCCTCCCAAAGTGCTGGGATTACAGGCATGAGCTACCATGCTCGGCCTCTTCTTCTTTCTTTAATAAATTGTGCTAAATTTTTTAAAAAGAGACAGGGGTCTTGCTGTGTTGCCCAGGCTGGACTTGAACTCCTGAGCTCAAGTGATCCTCCCAGGTTCTAATTTTCTTCTATGCACTGTCTGAAATTTTCAAATTAGTGATAGAGAAACTATCATCTGTATTATCATTCTGACTCATGCTTCACTGTGCCTACCCTGTTTGGGGCCCTGTTCTCAGCCCTGCACATGTGTGAACACAGTGAATCCCATCACAGCCCCATGGTGTAGACGCTAGCTACTATTATACCCACTTTACAGAAAAGGAAGCTGAGACTCAGAGAGATCAGGCAACAGGGCCACAGTCATGGAGCTGGATTCAAACCCAGACGATCTAGGCTGGAGCTCAGGCTGTAACCACCTGGCTCTGATAGTCTGAGAGGGGAGGAAAAGAACACTCTTAGGAGCAGCAATGATTAAAGCGCCTCAGCCCCAACCTGAATGCATGAGCACAAGGACGACCCTCCTCTGGGGCCTTCCAGACCGCACGGGCACAGGGACGACCCTCCTCCAGGGCCTTCTGCAAGTTTGCACACATTTTCCACTTTTTTCTCTGCTAAAAATATAACATATAACATAAAAATAATGATATTCTCATGCTTGTCTACTCAAGCAGGAAAAATTCCCTATTAGGACAAACGGAGGGATGTGCAGTTGCAGCCAAGAGGGAAGAACTGACAGCCAGCAATGGACAGGAGAGATGACGGGAAAAAGGAGGCAGCTGCTGAGTTCAGCAGCCACCTGATGTCTGCACGGAAAGGCTCTGGATGAATGTTAGCGAGGAAGAGGAGGAGGATGCTGAGAAGCAAGAGAACACTAAAAGGCAAACAAACGGTCAGGCTGAGCTGTACGTGGCGCTGAGAAACACACGCGGTTCAGGGCAGCTCCAAGTTCAGGGTGGCATACACGGCAGTGGCCCAGGTGGCTTCGCATCCACAAAGACTCTGCTCCAATCTTTCTCTCAAGCGAGAGGCCAAGCCACTTAAGACCGCCATTTCTGTGAGTCAAAAATGGTCACACACTGGCAACACACAGAGTCAACTTACACCTATCATCATAGAGTGACGCTGGCAAAACGGAAGTAAGCCATCATCGGAAAATGACAAATACAGTGTAGTTTTCATCACCTTTTTTTGACATGCCTCGTCTTCCTCCCTTTCTCCATCCCCTTTTTTTCCCCTCCCCTCCATTTCCCTCACCCATCTCTTTTCTCATCTTCCTTCCTCTCCCTCTTTTCTTTATAAACTGTATTAAGAGTCTAACTTTCCATCCTACCACTTGAGAGCATTTCATAAGGAAGAATCAAACAGCCATGTGTGCACATCTACATGTGTGCACGTGCACGTATGTGTGTGCATATGGCAATAGCCGTGTGTGCATGTGGACATGTGTGTGTGCAAGTGGGCATGTCTGTGGGCATGTGCATATGCATGTGTACATGTGTGTGCATGTGGACATATGTGTGGGCATGTATGTGCACATGTGTACATCTGTGTGGACATGTGTGTGCATGTATGGGCATGGGTGTGTACATGTGTACATCTATGTGGGACATGCGCGCTCTGTGTGAATGTTGGACGTCGTGGCATGTGGATATGGGATGTGTACATGCGGGACATGCGTGTGGTGTGGACGATATGGATATGTGCATGTGGGGTATGGGTGTGCACATGTGGCATGCCTGTGCGCATGTGGATGTGGTGTGTACATGTGTGGTGTGTGTGCTGTGGGCATATGTGTGTGCATTGTGGAATCTGTGCATGGTGGGCATGTGTATGTATGTGGGCATTGGGTGTGTGATGTGAGGCCATATGTGTGCGCATGTGGACATCTGTGCATGTGGGCATGTTCATATGTATGTGGGGCAGAGTGTGTGACATGTGGGGCATGGGTGTGCACATGTGGACATCTGTGGCATGTGGGATGTGATGTACGATTGGCAGTGGGTGTGTTGCATGGTGGGCATGGGTTTACATGTGGACATCTGTGGGTGCAGTGCGGGACATTTGTGTGGGCATGCGGACGTGTGTGCATGTGGCATGGGTGTGTGGCATGGGGAGCATGGGCTGTGTAATGGGACATGTGTGTGCATGTGGGATGGGTGGCGCACCCTGTGTGCTAGGTGTTCTATGTGGGCATGTGTGTGTGCATGTGGGCAGTGTGGTGTGTGCTGTGAGCCCAAAACCCCCGAGGGCCATGGGTGTGTGCATGTGGACAGGTGTGTATGTGTATACTCGTGTGTGTGTGCATGTGGACAGGTATATCTGTAGAAGGAAAGACATGAAGCAATTTCTTCTGGTGGCCAAAGACTACATGACACAACAGGATAAGAGGCTGCTCCTGCCCTTACTGCCAGCTCCAGCTCGATGCTTGGGGCTGCTCACAGGTCATGTGGCCAGTCCCCATGTTCTGTCCGGCAAGAGAGAAAGGGGCAGTGCAGGCAGGCAGGCCACACCAGCCACCTGGACTCCTGACCTTGGACTCTACCTGATGCACATCGTTTGCTGGGATTTTTCAATACTGAAGTTGTTTCCTTTTTTTTTTTTTTTTTTTTCCCTAAGAGACAGGATCTCCCTCTGTTGCCCAAGCTGGAGTGCAGTGGTGCAATCACAGCTCACTGCAGCCTCAAACTCCCAGGCTCAACTGATCCTCCCACCTCAGCCTCCCAAGTAGCTGAGACTACAGGCATGCACTTCCACACTTGGCTAATTTTTAATTCTTTGTTGAGACAGGGTCTCGCCATATTGCCCAAGCTGGTCTCGGACTCCTGGACTCAAGTGATCCTCCTGCCTCAGCCTCCCAAAGTGCTGGGATTAGATGTGAGGCACCATGCCTAGCCTGAGGCTCTTGGTAATAAACAAAACTTCTTAGGTTGTAATACCCTTTGGACAGCCTGACTGCCTACCTGGAACTCAAGACATTCAAAGGGAAAGGAAATGAATGGCCCAGAAGGCAGGGTGTGTGTGTGCCTTTGGGCTGGGAACCTGGGCGGACCAGCTGGGTTCAAATCCGGGCTCTGCCACTCACTGGCTGTGTGCACCTGGGCAGGTTGCTCGTCTAAGCCTCTGTGTTCTCACGTGTGTAAGGAGGATGATGATGGCAGCACCTGTCTATGGGGCTGTTGTAAAGTTTAAAGGAGACAAGGGGAAGAAGTGCTCAGCACAGCACCTTAGACATCTAACAGAAAGTGCCAGAACATACTTGTTGACTGAAGGCTATGAAACTGCTCTCTCTAGAGATTTAAAAATCTGCCCAAGGGAGATTAGATGTAGTCTAAACAGGAACGGCTTTGCTAATTTTGTGAGCAGTCATTTCCAGCCCAGGACATCCCTTCATGCTGAAGAGACACAACCCTTAAGCCCCCAGGCCCAGGCCAGGGAAGAGATGAGTCAAGTCCCAGACACAGAGGGAGGACTTCTTTTTTTGATACCTTGATTGAAAACAATGAAAATGCTTTTTGAGTCTCAAAGCCCAGCTTTTAGGCACTCTGCCAGCAGGCAACAGGAGTGTTTTCCTTCAGCAGCCCCAGCTCCCACTGCAGAACTTAGAACCTGGGGAAACACGCAAAACAGTAAGCCGTCTGCGAGGCTTTCAGACAGTGCAATTTGCAAGAAGTGCTTTTATATTTTAGTAGGACTCTGCAGTAAGTCAGGATTAATTAATTGCTACATTAAAGGAGAGCACCTTTAGCATTTCAATGACATAATCACGTGCAATTACGATCATATAAAAGGAATACTTTATAATTAATGATGTCTCTACTTCCTGAAATGTATAATCCTTATGTCTTAAATTCCAAAGAGGCTGGCAGACAGCAGGCCCTAAATATAGATCAGGAACTAATATTTAAATCAGTTTTTAATTCATCTTTTAATATGAATAATAAAACCAGAACAAAAGCTTACCATTATCATGGCTCTAGCTCTTTATATCTTAGAGACTAAATATTCAGCAACAACAGATTCAAAATGAAATGGTCAACAATTACAGGCCAGAAATGGTTCTCCTACATAGCAATAATTTTGCACTAGCAAGCACGTTAAAATTGCTTTTCCAGAAATGCATTAAAACTCACCCCAACTGTCCTGGTTTTGGCAACCACATTATACTATCACTTAACAAAGCGCTCTGCCTCATCTCTATGACTTAAAAATGAACGTGTTTTTTCTTCCAACTAGGGAAGTTTCCCATGAAGCTGCAAGCACCAGGTACCAAGCAGTGTTCTACGTACTTAACACGTAATGGCTCGGCTGGTCATCACAACAATCCTGAGCCAGGATTCCTATTCCTATTATTATTCCTATGCTGATTCCTGTTTTATAAATGAGGATACTGGTGCACTGAACTGTTTAAAAACTAATTTGCCAAAGCTACCACCTCCCAGGAAAGGTCCCTTTAATTGAACCACAAAGCAGATAGGATAAACAGACTTTCTGGATTTTAATATGCATTCTGTCATTCGACCAATTCAACATGAGGAAAGCCCCAGAGCCTGCCTGCATCTCATTTCTATTGTTAGCAAAGTTCTTCAGCAAACTCAGACGAAAATGCTGAAGAAACAAAATGTGACCCTCAGTAACATCCAAAGGGCTTCCAGAGGGTGGGGAAATCCCTACAGCACAGTTTTTCTCCAAAAAGAAGGCGTACACTGCCCCTGTTTTATTCCCTAATTTGATTCATAGCACGCTATTATCTTCTTTCATCAGGGAACTACTCAGAGGGGATTCCACCCTCCCCAAGACGGCCTCATGCAAGGCCAAGGGTTTACCTTGTCATAATAGTATCGCAGGGCTCTGCTCAGCTTATCATAGTTCATATTTGTTTTGTTTTTTCGGAGTCCCCACAGCTTGGCCACTTCTTCTGCTTTGAGGAGCTTGAATTCACCATCGTTCGAGGTCCAGCAGATCAAATGCTCATGTTTCTGATCCAGCAGCAACTGCAACAGGAACTGCCACAGCGTGATTGCACTCTCCATACCTGTGGGGAGAGGAGGCCAGGTCAGAGCTGGAGGTCACGATGCCGACCGAACTTGGCGGGGAGAGCGGGGGCTTCCCAATGCGCAACGCAGCTGTCCCCTCCTTCCCCCAGTGAACCTAATAAAAAGTAAGCTTTCACGTCCATCTCAATGGGCCACTCTGAACCGGGAGCTTCATGGCTGCATTTCTGTAAGCAGCCACAATTCAGAAATACCGGGAGGCCCTGTGGTCCTCCTCTATTCACCACATATGGCCCCGCGAGCGACAGCGTTGCATGGGGAATAATGTGGAACCATGATTAATGACATGACCACTGGCAGAACAGGTCCCCATTCAAACCGTTCCCAACTTAACACAAGTGTCTATTCCCGCCCATCCTATCGATTTCTCTGTGGATCCGTGATACAGTTTGGATGTGTGTCCCCGCCCAAATCTCATGATGAATTGTAATCCCCAACATTGGAGGTGGGGCCTGGTGGGAAGTGACTGGATCCTAACGGTGGATTCCTCACGAATGGTTTAGCACCATCCCCCTTGGTACCACACTTGAGTTAGTGACTGAGTTCTCATGAGATCTGGTCATTTAACAGTGTGTGGCACCTCAGCCCTCGCTCTCTTGTTCTTGCTCCGGCCATGTGACACGCCCGCTCCCCCTTTGCCTTCTGCCATGATTACAGGTTTCCTGAGACCTCCCCAGAAACCCAGCAGATGCCAACATCATGCTTCCTGTACAGCCTGCAGGACTGTGAGCCAATGAAACCGCTTTTCTTTATAAATTATACAGTATTGGGTATTTCTCTATAGCAATGTGAGAAAGAACTAACATAGTCGGTCTCTAACTAAAATGCTGGACCCCATGCTAAGTGCACTTTATACAGGTGCCTGGAATGTCTCTCCTGTGGTTGTGGTATACGTCTACGTGTAACTGCCTTTCCTACTATGTGATGAGCTTCACGAGGAAGGGACTTTGCTGGATTACTTTGTATTGCCAGCACTCTGATAACCCACACAATGCTCAAAGCTGCCCAGTCCGTGGATGCTTGTGAAACTGAACAATCACTGCCAAGTGCAGAGACCTTCCCTTTCCCGGCACTCATCATCCTGCAGGTCAAAGCCACCATCACAGGTGCACAGATGGGAAGAGCAATTTCTCCCATGAAGAGACAAAAACCTATACAATGTTATCCTTTTCCTTCGACTCTGGTGTGAACTTTTTAAATGCTATTCCTTCTGGCTAAAATGCTGTTCCCTCGCTTTGGAGCCTGGTGAACTCTTTCTCATCCATTGTGACCCAGCTCAAATAGGGCCTTCTCAAGGAAATTTTTCCCCACTCCTGGGCAGTTTCTCAATTTCAGGCATTTGAGGACTTCCATGACAACAGGTATTGATTCTAAGTAGTAATAATCATCATCATCATCATCCATTTGTGTTATTAATGCTCATTGCATTTTTAAAAAGGTGGCTAGACTGGCCTCAAAGGCTTTGCCACAGATCAACTGTTGTAAGTGGCACAGAGAGCTGGGGATCATCCCCTTAGATGGGAGGGAGACACTGAAGTCCTGGTGAGCAGGGGTGGGGAGAGAACCTGGAGTGACAGCAACCCGGGGTTAGCTCTGGGAGACCTGGAAGCCAGAGTAATTGCCTTGGGGAGGGTTATTTGTACCAATATTGTCAACCCCACAACTCCTCTCAATTAAAGGAAAGTAGACTAGGAGCGCTCTCCAATTACCCACAGGGCATTTTATTTAGGGCTCTTTAAAGGGGATATTCTTTACAGAAATCAGTATTAACCACAATGGTCTGTAAGACAGTCACTATCATTTCATTGCCGGGTCAAAACCACCTTTGCATCTCCCGAGTCTTGCAAGCCCCCATTTTGCTGGGATGCATGGCAGCTGACCAGCCTCAACTCCTCCTATGAACCACCCTTCGGATGACTTGGATATGAGCCACAACTTTCTTCTCTTCACTGCCACTAAGAATGGCTAACAGTTGTTGCAAATTCTTGAGATTTTCTTGGCCAAACATGTCAGACAGTCAGCTTTAACGTGTCTCTGAAACTTTAAGTGCCTGCTCAGATGAATCTGCTCCTAAGGGCAGAAGGCTGCCAGTGGGTTTGGAGGTCTGCAGGGAAGGGGCTGTTGGGCCTCTGCTTGCATGCCAGGTGGGAAAGTGGTCGGCCACCGCCACCCTCCACTTTCAACTGACATCACGTTCCAAATGGGACAGGAGGGCAGCAGAAACATCTATCCATGTATTTCACACTTAGCGTTTCCACCTGCCTGGCCTCCTCGGAGCTTCCTGTGCATCACAGAATCACTTTGCATTGCAATCCAACCCCATGTGTCAGAGACCACGTCCTGGGCATGACTTATGAGAACCCATACTGCAGACTTGTTAAACGTTCTCAACTCCCCTCTCCTTAGGTGACTCTGTAGCCCTGCACTGGAGTGGCTATGGGGGGAGTGCTGACATTGAGGCTTTGCCATGTGATTGCATTTGGCCAGGAGACGGATGCAGGGAAGTGACAGCATCCCAATGCTGAGCTGGGGTTTTGGGAGGCATCATAAGTTGGCACTTTTCCTCCTGTGCTGCCAGGAAGCTGCTGCCCCAGAACGAGACACATGGAGGTGACCTGAACTCAACCCAAAGTCCGAAGCCAAGCCCCACCCACCCAGTGTCTGAAGCAGCATCAGTGACACTGACCTATGAGAAAAATCAATGCCGCTGTAAGCCAGTGATCTTGCGGCAACCTGTGACGCAGCACCACTGCAGCAAAAGTTGACTATTACAATACACGATGTCTTGGCTTAAAAAAAAATTCCCCCTTTGCTGGGGTACCGTTGTCTTTACACTCTAGAGCTTGTGTTCAAAATCATGAGAAAGGCCAGCTGCAGTGGCTCACGCCTGTAATTCCAGCACTTTGGGAGGCTGAAGCAGGTGGATTACCTGAGGTCAGGAGTTCAAGACCAGCCTGACCAACATGATGAAATCCCACCTCTACTAAAAATACACAAAATCAGCCAGGCGTGGTGGCCCGCGCCTGTAATCCCAGCTACTTGGGAGGCTGGGGCAGAATAGCTTGAACCCAGGAGGTGGAGGTTGCAGTAAGCCAAGATCGCGCCACTGCACTCCAGCCTGGGCAACAAGAGGGAAAACTCCATCTTAAAAAAAAAAAAAAAAAAAACATGAAAAAGTATGTTACTAGGTGTGGAGGGATTGGCTGATCACCTCTTTACTCAGAGGCCACACATGGGCTAAGTGGCAGCCATGGGTGCTATGGCCATAGCCTCAGGCAAAGGTAGAAGGAGAGAAAGAAAGAAAAAGGAGAGGAGAAAGAGTAGAAAGGGAACAGGCAGAGGAACAGTGGTGGGGGTGGGGACCCACAGATTTCTGGAATAAAGGAACTCGCCTAGAGAAGGCAAGGAGCTGTTCACTAGGAATCACAGAAATGCCCCCACGGGTTCAACCAAGCTGCAGAGCTTGGGTGGCAGCTGCAGGCACAGGGGACCATCAGAGGATCACTCAGAGGAATTGCTATGCGCAACACCACTCCAGTGGAGGTGACTAAGGGCTCCAGCCTCTCCTGTCTGAGGCGTGCCCAGCCTCACCCCGTGCTGAGAGCCTCATTCTCCTCTTCTTGCGCTCTCTTGAGCCACTCCTTGACCCTGGTGGAACCACCAGTTTCGATGACTGGGCAGTCACGTAGCCTTCCCGGTGGAAATCCCAGCCAGACATTACTCAGAGCTGAGTTGAAAAACTACTTTCCTGTGAGCTTATCATTGCATCTACAAAGATCAGTCACTCCTGTCTACCTCATGCCAGAAGTCACTCTGGGGTATCGTGGAGGTCCCAGGCAGCTCTGGAACCCACCATCCTCTCTGGCCAGAGCCATCTGCACGATGAAAATGGGTGGCTGTATGCGGCAGAGGTTTGGGTAAGGGGACAGGTGGGCAGTGGGCCACCAGCTGCCACAATGCTCTCCTTATTGTTTTCGTTCCACTCGATGTAGTTTAACTATGAGATCAAGTTTCATAATTTACACAACTATTTTCACATACAATCACACTGTACATTCCACTGCGCCTCTGCCAGCTGGCAATTTTGCCAGCTGGGGTGCTGGAAAACACAAACTTTCTACCATTGTGCTGGGAGGTACGCCCTTCCAAAAACCGCTAATGCTACAGATTTTCACGAACTCATCTATGAGTATCTCTCTCACCAGAAAAGAAATTTAAACGATTTTTTTTTTCTAAAGTAATTCCTTGATACCTAGAATCCTTAATGAAGTCCAAAGTCTTAACAGGCAGGTACGATAAAGCCTATTTATCTGGATGCCACTTTAAGGAATGCGAGTAATTCAGACAGCACTCTGTGGCTTTTATTAAATCAACAGTTGAAGTGGTTGTACTCGAGATTCACGTTTGATAGATTATTACGCACATGGAGGCCTGCTCTAAGTTAAAATGTTTCATCCGCCTAACTTTACTTAGCTGATTTCCCACCACTCTGAGCTTCAAATATGTAGAACACATAAAAGAAATGCTAGAAATCTTTTTTTAAAAATTCCTTTTATCTGATGAGAAAATGCTTATCTTGACCAGGCCCGGTGGCTCATGCCTGTAACCCCAGCACTTTCGGAGGCTGAGGCGGGCAGATCACGAGGTCAGGAGATCGAGACCATCCTGGCTAACACAGTGAAACCCCCATCTCTACTAAAAACACAAAAAATTAGTGGGGCGTGGTGGCAGGCGCCTGTAGTACCAGCTACCGGGGAGGCTGAGGCAGGAGAATGGCATGAACCCGGGAGGCAGAGCTTGCAGTGAGCCGAGATCGTGCCACTGCACTCCAGCCTGGGTGATAGAGCAAGACTCTGTCTCAAAAAAAAAAAAAAAGAAGAAGAAAGGAAAAAAAGAAAATGCTTCTCTTTCCCCTGCCTGGACCCCCACTTTTTTAAGATTCAGTGGGTACACGTGCATGTTTGTTCCATGGGCATACTGCATAATGGCGGGGGTTGGGCTTCTAGCATACCTGCCACCCAAATAGCCAACACTGCACCCAACACTGCACCCAACAGGTAATCTTGCAGCCCTCACTCCCTCCCTCTCTCTCCACTTTTGGAGTCCCCAGTGTCTATTATTCCCATCCTTATCAGACCTTATTTTGAATGTACAAAATTTTATCAGGTATTTTAATGCCATTCTTTTTGCAGACTTGAACTCTGTGCTTTCATACTGAGGCCCACCAGTCTGCTTTTAAAGGCATCACTGCTCTTAACAGGAAGAGGTGCCTCCTTCACATCTGATACTTTCTGGTTTCCTCTGACCTCACCTCAACCTTGCAGCCTGCAGGGCTTCCTGCCTCTGGCTGGCCTCTCACCATTTCCACCAGCACTGACCAGGACCATGGTCACAGGTGGCTGAGGCCCAAACCCTCCTACTCCACAGGGCAAAACCACCTGTTACTTGCCCCAAATCCTTTCCCTTTGTAATGTAGAGCTGTGATCTGCCATGGTAGAGTGAAGTTAGATGATTTAGAGCAGCTTGTCAAATGTGAATCATATGCATACCTCCTTTAAAGGAGCAGGAGGCAGGAGGAAAAGTGATATGCTCTCAGTGTTGACAAATGTTTTTTTTTTTTTTTGAGAGGGAGTCTCGCTTTGTTGCCCAGGCTGGAGTGCAGAAGCACGATCTCGGCTCACTGCAACCTCTGCCTCCCGGGTTCAAGCGATTCTCCTGCCTCAGCCTTCCAAGTAGCTGGGACTACAGGTGCGCATCACCACACCCAGCTAATTTTTTTGTATTTTTAGTGGAGATGGGGTTTCACCATCTTGGCCAGGATGGTCTTGATCTCCTGACCTCAGGTGATCCACCCTCCTCAGCCTCCCAAAGTGCTGGGATTACAGGCATGAGTCACTGTGCCCAGCTGAGAAATTCCTTTGTTAAAAAATAATTTTCAAGAGGGTAAAATCATGGCTCTCATACAGACAGCAAAACGAACACATTCAAGATTTTATTTCACTCATAATTCAGTAGGGAACCAGGCAGACATTATAATGAGTTCAAAAAAGCATCTGAATAATAGAGGCATTTATAGAAAAAGAATATTGAAATAAATGTGTAAACGGAGACAAAACTAGGGGTGGGAGTCAATGGCACTCTGTAAGACAGAATTCGGCTGTCTATAGAGGAGAATTATTTCACGATCAATTACCTATAGTCAACAACGCTGTAAAACAGCTTCCAAGAAATCAGAATCACATCTGGAGGGAGTCTTCTCTAGAGTCAAGAATGCAGTTTTTCACTGAAGCATAATTCTTTTCTTTTCGACTAGATCTCACTCTGTTACCCAGGGTGGAGTGCAGTGGCATGATCTTGGCTCACTGCAGCCTCAGCCTCCTGGGGTCAAACAATCCTCCCATCTCTACCTCCCAAGTAGCTTGGGCTACAGGTATGCACCACCACGCCCTGCTAATTTTTTAATTTTTTGTGGAAATGGGCTCACTATGCTGCTCAGGAGTCTCCAATTCCTGGCCTGATGCAACCCTCCTGTCTCAGCCTCTCAAAA
Source organism: Rhinopithecus bieti (assembly GCF_001698545.2). Classification (NCBI taxonomy): domain Eukaryota; kingdom Metazoa; phylum Chordata; class Mammalia; order Primates; family Cercopithecidae; genus Rhinopithecus; species Rhinopithecus bieti. Next base: position 130,508 of record NW_016823727.1, read on the forward strand.
TACTGGGATTACAGGCATGAGCCATTGCATCCAGCTGCATATCTATTTTCTATAACTCAAAGCAAGTGCCAGTGAAGCACTTTCGTCTATTTGGAAGGTAAGCTCAGATTCCAGCACCCGACTCTCTGGGTTCAACTGCAAAGACTCGTCCTGTCTGGCTGCGGGACTTTGGGGAAGTTACTTAACCTTTCTGTGCCTCAGTATCCTCATAGGTAAAACGGGACTGATACGATCAACGTATCTCCCTTACAGGGTTGTTTTAAGAGTTACAGAAGTTACTAATAATGCACTTAAACTACACCTGGAGCAGAGTAAGTGCTACTTAAATGTTAACTACGATTACCTGTTGGGCTACAGGGACTCCTTCTCACAGAGCTGGCAGTGGAGTCACGTGGCCTTCACCAGGCTGGAAGGCATTATGTAGATACTGCATCCACCTGGGCTCTTCATCCATGAGGCAATGAGCCCCACACAGGCACTGAAATCCAGGGAGACTCTTCAGCCACATGGTGACTATGGTTTATAAGGTGACTTGGAGTATGCTTCTGTTTTGTAGTCTATCATCAAATGTGAAAGCACAAAAAATCTAAATGCTTGCAGAAAACTCAGATCCCGGAGTACAGATTCTCTGACTCCAGCTTAAGAAACACTGGTTTAAATGCTGACCCTGAGGCCTCCAGGCTGTGTGACCTCAGGAAAGAGGGTCCTTGGGGCTCTCACCTTCGCTGGGGGACACTCTGCTCCCATCTGTGTGGCTTCTCTGGAGCGGGAAGGGAGAGTTGTTGGGTCAAAGAGGGAAAAAAGAGAAAAGTTCTAAATGACAAGCCAAGGGATGATGATGACACCGCTCCTGGCAGCTGAGACAGGGCCCACAGGACGACATTCACGGGCCAGTCAGGGCAAAAGACACAGAGTAGAGAGGCGTGGAAGGGCCAAGAGTAAAGTGCTTAACCTCTGGCACAGAGGGAAGGGACATTTTTGCAGACTGAGTGATTATTTTCTGCCCTTATTGTTTTCAGCTTTTTGCACTTAAAGAATGCAGTTATGAAAATAGTTTGGAGGCCACGCGTGGTAGCTCACGCCTGTAATCCCTGCACTTTGAGAGGCCGAGGTGGCTGGATTGCTTGAGCCCAGGAATTCGAGACCAGCCTGAGCAAGAGTGAGACCCCGTCTCTACAAAAAATACAAAAATTAGCTGTGTGTGGTGGTGCACGCCTGTCCACCCAGCTACTCAAGAGGCTGAGGTGAGAGGATTGTCTAAGCCTGGGAAGTAGAGGCTGCAGCGAGCTGTGATTGCGCCACTGCACTCCAGCCTGGGTGACAGAGCAAGACCTTCTCTCTTTAAAAAAAAAAAAAAAAAAAAAAAGTTTTATGTCCCTCTTTAGTCTTTCCAATGTTTTTTTTAACTTTGATTCATTCTTTAATCCGACGGAGCCTCAAAGAGAAAGATGCTATTGACAGAAATAATGATCATTCTCATTACGCCGTGCCCGCCTCCGCCTACGTGAGAGCTGTCAGGTCACATGACACGATCCCAGCTTCAGGCATCCCAGCTCCTCCTGCCTCTGTCCCCCAAAAGCTACTAGCCTCTTCTTGGAGGCTGATCTCCTTCCTGTCGGCCACAAGGTGGCGCCAGACGTCTTAATGTGAGTAGGAGCCGCACAGACTCCTTATGCAAAGTATGAGGTTTTTGCCTCCATTCTTAGGAAGTAGAAATGCCCACTTATTTGTTCTTCTTTCTACTGATGGCAACCTAACACTTCCCTTTGCATGTTCCTTGTTTCATTTTTACTGAGGTGGGAGTTGAGGGGGCAGAATTAGCTTTGATTTTCTTAAGCTTCTATGTGGTGGTAATTAAAGAAACAAGGCAATTAAAAAAAAAAAAAGGCAATAAGAGCCCAAGAAAAGGAGAAAAACTTCTGGGTAAGGAATAAACAAAGTAGGTGCTCATGAGGTACGTATGTCTTTTTTCGTTTGTTAAACTTTGCATGGTTAGAGGAATGAAGATGGATTTGAACACTACTTCTGGAAAATTCTGGTGGGTTCAACTCCTCTGCCAGTATCTGCTATGCGTTTCCATGTCATGATGTTATCATTGTCTAAGACAAAGGGTAGAAGCCATTTCATTATAGAAAATGAACCCTGTACTTCAGTCAAAGAACTGGAAGACAACATTTTATATTATTGGGGATCTGCAATAACTCAGCACAGAGTAGTATAGGTATTAAGTAAATAAGGATAATATTTGGGGGAAAAAACCAACTTATACAAGTTCTGAAGTCTTTTTTATTATTTCTGTGAGTTGGAAGATTATTAAATTTTATTTTCAAAGGACATTTAAATTATTTTAATCATTATCATTGTGTATATAAAAGGGATGAGGCCAACTTCATGTCTCCCAAGCTTTTCATTTATTAAAAAGTATTTGCCTTCTATGAATATCTACAAATTGTCCATTTAAAAAAGGGTAAACAAAAGTAGGCATTGCTCACCTATTTATTTACCCTTTACAGCCTGCAATGGTTTTTGTTGTTTTTTGGGGTTTTTTTTTTTTTTTTTTGAGACGGAGTCTTGCTCTGTCACCCAGCCTGGAGCACAGTGGTGTGATCTCAGCGCACTGCAAGCTCCACCTCCCAGGTTCAAGTGATTCTCCTGCCTCAGCCTCCTGAGTAGCTGGGATTACAGGAGCGTGCCACTGCATCCAGCTCATTTTTGTATTTTTAGTAGAGACAGGGTTTCACCATGTTGGCCTGGGTGGTCTCAAACTCGTGACCTCAGGTGATCCGTCCGCCTCGGCCTCCCAAAGTGCTGGGATTACAAGCGTAAGCCACCGCGCCCGGCCCAGTCTGCAATGTTTTTTAAATAACTCTTCCATCTTGGAAAAGAGAAAGACTGCTGGGATTACATGCCTATACATGTTATATCTAGCACAATGCAAGGATTACTGGGTTTTTAATGAATGGATTACATGCTTGTAATCCCAGCACTTTGGGAGACCAAGGAAGGAGGATAGTTTGTGCCTAGGAGTTCAAGACCAGCCTGGGCAACATGGTGAGACCCCATCCCTACAAAAAAATACAAAAATTAGCTGGATGTGGTGGCACACACCTGTAGTCCCAGCTACTTGGGGAGCTGAGGCAGGAGGATCACTGAAGCCCAGGAGTTTGAGGCTACAGTGGGCCGTGATCACATCACTGCACTCCAGCCTGGGCAACACAGCGGGAACCTGTCTTTAAAAAAAAAGAGAGAGAGAGATTTTTCAGACGAAATCACTGACAACCACTGAAATAACAACATATGCAATTTACTGTGTGTAAATTACCCCTCTTTCCTTCTGAAACTATGCCGTCTCTGGCTAAATGAGAAGTAACTCAATTGGTTTGTCAGTGACTTTTATATGGGTGAGTTTTCTTTGGAAAAGTAAATGATGGCTTCGTTAACTCCGGCCGAGAAAATGTCTTACAACCATTCTACTTCCTCCCACATAATTCACTGCACCCCACCCCACCACCATACAATCCAGCCCCATGTTATCCTACATTCTCAGAGTGGGCCCACACTAAGACAGAAAAGGGCCTATTTCTATCTGAGGCTGCCTCCTGTGGGTACCTCTTGATCCCTAACTTAACATTCCAAAACTTTTTAAGATGCCTGGTACAGAGTTTGTTCTTTCTGGGCTTAGAGAAGAAGAGGTGGTCAATCTGCAGGGTACAGAAATAACTGGTTGTCCCAGAAGCACACCCTATTTCTCTGTACCACAAAGCAGCAAGGCAATTTAAATGAGATGGTATGTGGAAAAAGCATGGCACCACGCCAAAGGCGTATATATGCTTTAAACCTTCAACAAGGTTTCTATGCCCCCTTCATATATCCCTTATATGAAGCCTTCCACAACACATAAACAGCTATTTATTTTTAGCCATAATTTCACTTGCATTACCCAGCACTTCCAACAGAGCCCCTGACAAACAATAGGTACTGAATAAAAAAGGTGTGTAATGAATCACAATGTCTTTGGATCTCAGTTTCTCTAAGATGGGTATTGTAAGATCTGACTTCACAGACTCTTCCAAAATGAGCTAACGAGCCTAGACAAAATAATTGTATTTTGCTTCCCCCTCCCCAACCCCCGGGGAGAAAGATGAACTCCCTCCCTTCACCAGTGTCGTCTTCATTGTGTTGAGTCCTGTATCCCACCACGTGGCTCACCAGGTAGCAACAAAGACTGTGCACTGTGTAGTCTTCAACACACACACGTCTTCATTTAATCTCTTTTTTGAAAACGTCAAAAATTTTCTTGGGTGGTTAAAGGAATATAAGCCTCCTAGATCAAAGCAGCCAACTGGTCACCCGGCCTTCCCAAATTGAGGCTGTCGTTCATGAGAGCTGCTTGGTTAACCACATCCACGTCCCCCTATATCAACATCCCCAGGAAACAGATTTAGAAGTCCTGGGAACTGCAGGGAAAATCTTTTCAGGTAACCCACTGTATTAAAACAGCAGACCATGTCTTGAAAGATGAGTGAGGCTATAAAAACCAGAGGTTCCTACAACCTGCGATAGTCCCTAGGCCCCCTTAGAGTCTCACATGGAAGGACAGGCTCTGCTGACAATGCTTTTCGTTAAACAGATGGGCTGTTCCTTCCCAGACATTTTTGGACTAAAACCTGAACATTCACTTTCTTTGCAATTGTTTTTGTTGCCTGTGTTGTTTGCATTCTCTTAAATCTGGCTTGAAGCACGTCCCACAGTTCTCATACTTGGTAACATTCAGCTTCCTCTTCTTCTGCAGGTTGCAGGCAGGAAACTGGAAAATGGGCCACAGGAAACCTGGCCTCCTACATCTGTCCCACTTTGTCACTGCAGCTCTGGTTTCATTTTGTCTTGTGTTTTAGCTCTGTTTTAACCTTCAGCACTGCAGCCCAACTCTGCCTTCTGAAACAACACTGAGGTTCTTAGTGCCCAAGAAAACTCAGAATTTTTGTTCCTCCCCAAAGTAATTAACCCTGTGAATTCAACAGGTAAAAAATGCTAAGCAGATTCTCCTAAATAGTAGTCATTTGGATCAGAGAAGTGATTCATTAGATGTAATAAAGCTATTAATAAATCCACAATGAAAATGAGATTATTTCATAATACTGGACACAGCAAAAATTTTTATTCTGTATTTCCTGTGATTAAGGTCAATGGAAAAGCACAAGTTATTTTAGGTAAATATGATTACGAGTGGTCCAAGGCTGCCTGATGAATTTTAACTTGCTAGGCTTTGATAAATAACATACAAAAATAAGCTACAATCATATTTCATTATAAATATCACATCGTGATATATTTCAAGTTGTTTCATAATATCACAACTATTAAAAGTTGAACTATAAGAAATTACTGTTTTTGTAGATCAAAACTAGTCAAATACCAGCAATCTCATATATTCAACCTAAAATATATTCACATACATAAAACTGATCTCTCACATACACACACACACACAATCACATCCCCAGGGCAGTTTCCTCTTCACATATTTGGTCCATGGACCTTTTTGAGAGTCTAAAATTCTCTAGGAAAAAGATATATTTATACAAAATATCCATAATTTCACCAGGATTTATAAAACTAACTTATAAATTTCAAATTAAGAACAGTGTTCTAAGAAAACGTTAGCTATTAATATATCCTCCACCACCAGCAATACTGAGATCCCATGGAATTCTCAAGAATAGCGCTCACAGCTAAAGAAATCCATTACTTCATTAAATAGGAGCTTTTCTTTTTAGTGCAATTAAATCTGATGACCACACTTACTATGTACCAGGCATTGTGCTGAGGGCTCCATACATGCTGTCTAAATTTAATACTCTCAGTTGGCTATGCCCATGAGGAACTATGACTTTGAAAGGTGAAATAAGACGCTCATGGCCACACAGGTAAAATGGGCCAACAGAGCCTCATATCCAGGGGCATCTGGCTCCAAAGTCCAGGTTCTTAACGCACATATGCCCCCAGTAGAGGCCTCATTTCTCATATGCACACTTAACTGCTGCTAAGGGAAACGTCTCATTGTAATTTGTGGGAAATACATTCCCACTAGGAATCAAATCAGGACATTTCCTTGTTCATTGCTGGTGTTGCCTCATCTGCGTCTCCAGCTGCTCCAGTTGGGTTCTGTTTCAAGAAAGAATCTTTGAATGCACCCCATCCACCATTTTGTGAACCACTGCCCTCCTTTCAAAGATCTGTATCATGGTTTAAATAGGTTCCAGGTTCACCCAACACTAAATATTAAGCAAGGGTGGCTCTTGATACAAGCAGGACGTTGAGAAGCTCTGTGTTCTGGAAGTCGGTGCCTCCTAGACCTCCCACTCAGTGTGTGTGTGTGCAGGACGATGGAACAGGATGAAAGTCAGAGGAAACAGAAGTGAGCTAGCCTGGCCCGAGAGGGGCCCCAAACACGCATGCACCTCACATCACGAAACCATGAGAAGCACTTCAAGTGTGAATAGGGACAGGCTGGAATCCCAGGGAAACCGTGCATGACAGTATCTGGCAAGGTCCCTAGCACCCAGCAGGGCCTCCAAAACTTTCCTTTAAAAAGAAACACCTCTAGGGAAGCCCTGTTTCAGGGTCTAAGAAAGCAGTGTTCAGGATTTCATGGAGGACCACAACATGCCCTGAAAAAAACAGGCTGTTCCCCCGTCAGTGATACTAAGATTTTGCGATCTTTCAGTTTGAGCTTTAAATTAATGAGCTCCCTAATCCCCAGTGAGCATCTGGCCCCCCGACCCCCATACTACTTTTGATTCTTAAGTTTCAGAGGCCTTTGCTTGAATGGAAAATCTTCTATGCAAATTTTTGTACTATGAATATCAATACAATTCAATCCTGCATACAAGAGAAAAAAGCTGGAGGTCAAAATATACAAATTCTCATTGCAGCGAAGAACTTAAAAAGTTGTGCCATCTTCTGTGCCTTGGTCAAAGGTAGGAAAAAAAAAAAGGAGAAAAGAGTTGTGTGAGCTACAGCAGGGATGTTAACTTCTGTATTTCAACCTTCTCTGTAGAAGAGGCAAAGTCAGTCTCATTTCTCTCCTTTATCTGCTATCAAACTAAAAGACTTCTTAAAAGTATTTGAAAGTAAAACTTATAATCCTTTTGATCAATACATTGTATAAATGATACTTTAAAATAGGATGGAACAATGTATTCAGCTTTAAAGATAGCCTTGACAGAAGTATTTCTTAATCCCTATGGTTGTCCATGTAAGGAAAATGTTTATGACTTAAAGATGGTTTTGACAAAATCAAAAATAAAGGAAATCTTAACAGACCAACTTCCACTAGAATGAAACCCTAATCGTTCTGATAAACTTGAAAGCTTTTCGTGCAAAGAAGAAGCTGATGAAAGTCGAAATTATTTACCCAGTGCAATGAGACATTTTTGCATGGATACAAAATGGTGTGTTTTTCCCACAATCCAGAAACTTGAAACATTTCTGCCAGAGCAATCCTCCAAACTCTTCTATTGTGCTTGAAACTGTAAAATCTTTCTAAAATCAGGACTTCCTCCTATTATGCTTTAGAGGCGTCTTTCTGGGAAGGGTAGATCCAAGGCAAAAGGTAGGAATTCCTGCAGCACCACCCAGTGGAAACATTACAAAAAAAAAAAAAAAAAAAAGGCAAGATAAAATATGTTTAATAAAAGAAAATCTCATGTGTTAGCTCCTCACTCAAACTCTGGACACCACTCTTTTTGCATCAATGGCAACCTGCAATCTGTTGTGCTTACAAACGGCCTTTAACATCACGTCTGCCCTGTCTCTGTTTTGCACGTGTGCACACACACCGCGCCACGGCAGGGTCAGGAAGGATGGTGCACCCCTGGGGAGGAAGGGGTCCCACGTGGGGTCAGGTGTGGGCTGTGACATCACCCCTTCCTCTCAGAAGGATCCCCAAGGGATCCTGGGGACCGGGAAGTCTGCACAGCTGTGCTGGGCACCCCAGTCCTGATGCAGCAATGAGTGTTTCCTGGCAGAGAAGTGCCCAACCATCTGTGCACCTTCCCCTTCCCCTGGCCCGGCTGCACCTGGCCCGGGCCACCTCCAACATCTGCACAGCCATTCTACCTCCCTGGTTCTGTCCTGGAGAGAGTTGTAGAGCCTCTTCCTCCCCTCGCAGCTCCTTTCTCCAGTCCCTGCAAAACTCCCTCCGGTGTGAGCATGACTTCTGCTCCCCTGACCTACCAAGGCCACAGTGCATCTCATAGCCTCCTTGGAGGTCATTTAAATCTGGTTGCACTTAATTTACTGCCTCCATCAAAACTCATCTCTCTTCACCAGTGCCTGCTTCTCACAATGCATGACACATGAGGCTATAATTTTCTTGGGAACTGGATGAAGCAACAAGAAACCTTGACCCTCTCCCTTCTAGCTCCTTCACAGAAAGCCCTGGCAGAGGCCTGGAGGAGAGATGCCATTGCACGCTCTTCTCAGGAAAACTGGGAACTTTCTTGTCTTCTCTGTAGAACTTAAAATGACAAAGTAAACTCAATCATTTCTGGATGGTTAAGTCACTAAAAAAAATTGCCCTCTGGCTGGGTGCAGTGGCTCATGCCTGTAATCCCAGCAATTTGGGAGGCCGAGGTGGATGGATCACCTGAGGTCAGGAGTTCAAGACCAGCCTGGTCAACATGGCGAAACCCCGTCTCTACTGAAAATACAAAACTTAGGCGGGAGTGGTGGCAGACGCCCATAATCCCAATTACTAGGAGGCTGAGGCAGGAGAATCGCTTGAAGCTGGGAGGTGGAGGTTACAGTGAGCCAAGATCACGCCACTGCACTCCAACCTGGCAACAAAGCGAGACTCTGTCTCCAAAAAAAAAAAAAAAAAAAACTGCCCTTTAACATCAGCCTACCTGGAAAAGTTAACCTTTCTCCCTTTCTAGAGTAAATCCACTGAAACCATTTTTAATCCCTCTTTTAAATGGTACACAGATATGGCAAAGGATAACAGGTGGCTGAGCTAGACACTGTTTAGAGTATATGATCAGCGTTAACACTTTACAGCATAACATATTTGAATTGCTGATAATTTATTATGCAAAGGGTTCATTGTAATATATACATCTTTTCTTTCTTTTTCTGAAGTTTAACATTTGCCAAAACATGTCAAGGTTTAGTTGGCTAATATTGACATTACCCAGTCTTTGGGTCCTACTCTATATAGTATTCTTGCAAAATGGTTATGAGTTGCTGGTATTTATGACCGAGGGATCACCATCAACATCTTTAGAGGTTTTTGAGAAGCACAAAGAGCTACCTTACAGAGGTGGTTCCTGAAGCAAGGAACCGGTTAGTTTCACTGTTTTTCCTTCGTGCTCTTCTCAACAAAACTCTTTCATGGTTTAGGAAATGCAAATTCCAGGCATAAACATTTATACATAAATCTGGTATGGTAATACATTCGCTTTGGAAGAGAACTATAAAAAACAGTGACTCTGCAGTCTTCAAAATATCATCACCTGCTCATGTGGTGGACATGTGTGGGGGATTTCAGCTGCGTCTGAAGTCACGAAGGTAGTCACTAGCCCTTTAATAGTTTTACCCTCCCCATATGCATATGTCTTGCTCACATTTTTGTACAACGGACATCAAGTCAAGCTGCATATGATGGTTATGGTGCCAAATGCAGAGGGATTCTAAGTATATAGGACCTCTAATAAAATTATTTTTAACAGGAAGTAAAAATACAGTGGTGTAAGGTAAAAGTACAAGCACAAGCCCTCTCACCTCTCATTCACTGTCTGTTTAAACCAAGCCCAACTTGTAGACAAAAAACTGTAAGTGGAACACACTTTAAAACACCTTGGTGTTCCCGGTGGGTACCGTTATTTCCAAAACTTGCAAAAATAAGACAGTGAGTGATTTCAAAACTTAGTAGTCTTCTCATAATGCCTCATATTTAAAACAGATATTTTAATTAACCGTCAAGATGCACTGAATAAATGAGGAAAATAACAATCAAACTGTCGTTGAGGGACAGACCAACTGTTCATTCATTCATGTCCAGGGAATGGTGTTATGCAAAGACCACCAAAAGCATCTGATGGAAGAGTCTGGCTATTGGTGGGCATTAGCATCAAACATCAATCTGTACCCCAAAGCATCCTCGCTGCCCTTAATTCCCACACGGGCATCTACCATCCACTGGCTTGGGCAGTCCCTTTTTGAAATATCATATACAACTTATTACTCTATCTGCTCTTCCAATAACTCTTCAGTGTGAATATATTAACTGTACAAAATCACAGCCAGATCCTGCTTTAGAGGATCTTTTTTTTCCCCTTGTGAAAGAAAATTGTGGCTCACGCCTGTCATCCCTGTACTTTGGGACGCCAAGGTTGGCAGATCACGAGGTGAGGAGTTCGAGACCAGCCTGGCCAACATGGTGAAACCCTGTCTCTACTAAAAATACAAAAGTTAGCCTGGCATGGTGGCACACACCTATAGTCCCAGCTGCTTGGGAGGCTTAGACGGGAGAATCGCCTTAACCCGGGAGACGGAGGTTGTGGTGAGCTGAGATCATGCCACTGCACTCCAGCCTGGGCAACGGAGTGAGACTCCATCTCAAAAAAAAGAGAAAGAAAGAAAAGAAAGAAAGCAAGAAAGAAAATAAATTGCCCTTTCATTAGGTAAAATACTTGAATCATTTGGTGCATGTCTGATTTTCTACATCAAGGTCTTCAAGTTTCTCCTTTCTGAAAGACAAACTACTAGGCTTTAATATTTAGGTTTAAAAAACACACACAAAGGATGTGGCAGAGGCTGAAGGAAGATGCCGCTCTTGTGGTTCAGCTCTGATTGAAATCAAAGCAGGACAACGAGCTTATCTGAGAGCCGTGACCCCCAATCCTTTGAGAATTCACAGTACACTTGAGTCATCTGATTCAAGATGTCTTCAAACAGCATATAGTTTTGTCATTAAAATAATACACTTTAAGAAGACTTTAACACTCTTCAGATTACTTCATTTGTCATCAATGCAGCATTGAGAATTAACGGTACAGCAACTAAAGGGGTGAATTAAGTGAGGGCAGAAACGCCAAGTGGCTGACTGGCTCTTCTGTTTTTGCCTCAACTATCTAAGATGAAGTGAGTCCATCTATGGGCATTTTTACACTGGGCTATGCATGCAGCAAAGATACGACAACATCTCTCTGCCCAGAGTTTAATCAGTTCTAACCCTCACTCGGGCGTCACTTGGAGCATTTCGAGACATTTGTGCTAAACTGCTTTTTCAAAAAAGAGAAGAAGGGCTGGGTGTAGTGGCTCAAGCCTGTAATCCCAGTGGATTACACAGGGGAGGCTGAGGAGGGAAGATCACTTGAGCCCAGGAGCTTGAGGCTGCAGTGGGCTATGATTGCACCACTGCACTCTAGCCTGGGTGACAGAGCAAGATGCTGTCTCTAAAAGAAAAAAAGAAAAGAAACCATCCATTGCCCTGTGGTCTAAATGATCAGTAGCTGGGGTTTGAAAAAAATACATAAAAATGTTAGCAGAAATAAATTCCCTCCCAATGCTCATGAATTCTAATTGCCAGAGGGTTTCAAGATCATACAAGGAAACTGAGGTACTGCACCTCACACAGAGTCCTAAAGATAATACTAAATGGTTTGGTCCCTTCTCTGTATGTTCATAATGGGATGTGCTGAGATGATCAGGAATCTATGCTTTCTTCTTTCCTGCAAATTCTGTAATAAATCCAGGTTCTCTCCTGATTTCTCATTGGGAAACAATGATTCTTCAAGGGTGAAGACGGTTAGTAAACATTGACTTGTGCTCCTACCCTCTGCACAGAACCAGGGCTTCAATCCTACATGGGAAGTGACTGCAAAGAGCAGCAGCACCAACTGAAGTCACCTACTGTCCCATTCTCTCAGAAGCAGACCTCCCTCTTGCAGCCTACATCTATAAAGGCGCGTACATACTCCTCACCTTCCAGGGCGTAGCCCTTTCATCTGTGAATCAACTCCAACAAGGATTTACATCTGAGCCTCTAAAGGCGAGCCTTCCAAACTCCAGTAAGGGGACGAAGAGGGGGAGTGACGTTTCCAGTTCAATGAGCGTTAACCAGAGAAATATTCTTAACTTTTAGTGTTAGGGAATCATTCTAACATTTACACCTCCTTTTCTTGTGTAATAGATAGTATGATCTTCCTGGGCCTCAGGATCATTAACTCTGAGGATGACAACAACCTACAGGTGCAGGCAAAGGAGAACTCCTGTTGATTCCTGCAGTTACCCCAGAATAAATTTCGGGCTTATTTTGATGTTGCTGCTGTTGTTGTTGTTGTTGATGTAATCTCTCTATTCCGACAATTAAGTGCAAGGAGAAAAATCTCCTTAATCATACATTCTGCTTAATCAAGGTTTGACTATCAACAAATTGCCCCTTGGCAAAACCCAGCTGAAATGTATTAGGAGACCTAGTCCTCTTCCACCAAAAAAACAGTTTAGGTATTTAGTCATTCAAGTCTTTATAATCACATAAGCAGAATCTTTTGTTATTTCCAAACTCAATCAGAAACATCATTAATTTCAAACAGGTACGGATGGAAGCTACACACACAGGTTTTACTGTAAGTAAAGAAGGACCTTTAACTGTGGATCTTACAGGATTAAAAACTGGTTATCCAAGGGAACTACGAAAACTTGATCAACTGAAGTCTTTAATAAAGGACTAATGATGGTTGCTCTACAACAATTTATTCTATATAAAAAAAACTTTACACTGACAGTCTTTCAATATATCCTATCCCACAAATAACTTTACTGTTAACTGACCACTCTCAGTATTGATATCAACAATAGGGCCAAACCTTGTTCTCCAGGATACTAACGAATTAACCTCATTTCTATACATCTACTTTTCTTGCAAGTCTAAACAAAAAGTATGGGAAGTGCCATAGAAGAGCTTTTGGCTGTCTTTATGAGTTTTCTTTTGAGACATAATCGCGCTCTGTTGCCCAGGCTGGAGCGTAACGGCACAATCTCTGCTCACTGCAAGCTTCACCTCCCAGGTTCAAGTGATTCTCCTGTCTCAGCCTCCCAAGTAGCTAGGAGTACAGTCGTGCACCACAACCCTCGGCTAGTTTTTGTATTTTTAGTAGAGATGGGTTTTCACCATGTTGGCCAGGCTGGTATCGAACTTCTAACCTCAACTGATCTGCCCGCCTCGGCCTCCCAAAGTGCTGGGATTACAGATGTAAGCCACCGCACCCAGCCTGTCTTTATATAACCAAGAGATCTGCCTGTTATTAATTCAAGTAACTCACTGTCTAGGAAAGAGATGGACATATGCATAGCAACAAAGGGCTTTATCAAGTCCAAGGGCAAAACAAGGTGGGGCTATACTGATAAGCTCCCCGCAACACACACACCCCTGCTTCAGATTATTTTTAATTCATTGAGTGCCAGGTATTGTACAAAGTGCTGAGATAATACAAAGGATGAGAAAAACTGATGCAGGCCCAGAGGGAGCTCACAGACTGATAGCACCGCAGACATGCAGCACATGGCACAGACACGCGCAGGCATCCCCCAATATCCAAACCAAACGGGGCCAAAGTTTCGGACAGTAACTTCAGATCAAGAGGGATGCCATGCTATCACATCTATTTGGTTTCTGGGTTATGGAGAAAATAGCATTAATGAACAAAGAGGGGCACCAGCCCTATCTTCAGAGAGATGTCTCAAACTGTCTAGTTCCTGGCCAGGTACAGTGGCTCATGCCTGTAATCCCAGCACTTTGGGAGGCCAAGGCAGGTGGATCACAAGGTCAGGAGTTCGAGACCAGCCTGGCCAGTATGGTGAAACCCCATCTCTACTAAAAATACCAAAATTAAGGCCGGGCGCGGTGGCTCAAGCCTGTCTCGTCAATCCCAGCACTTTGGAGGCTGGAAAAGGCGAAGCACGGAGTCAGGAAATCGTAAAAACCATCCTGGCTAAACACAGTTGAGAACCCCGTCCTACGTAAAAAATACAAAAAAAAAAAAAAACTGAGGCCGGGGCGAGGTGGCGTTGCGGCCTGTGAGTCCCAAGCTACTCGCGAGGCTGAGGAGAGAGATATGCGGTGGGAAACCCGGAGGGCAGAGCTTGCAGTGAGCTGAGAATGCCGGCCAACCTGCCACTCCAGCGGCTGGGTGACAAAGTGAGACTCCGTCTCAAGAAAATAAATAAATAAATAAATAAATAAATAAATAAATAAATAAATAAATAAATAAAAATAAAAATACCAAAATTAGCCAGGCGTGGTAGCATGTGCCTGTAGTCCCAGCTACTTGGGAGGCTGAGGCAGAAGAATCACTTGACCCCAAGAGGCGGAGGTTGCGGTGAGCCGAGATCATGCCACTGCACTCCAGCCTGGGTGACAGAGCAAGACTCCATTTCATGTTCCTGTGTTTGAGTGACAAGAATTTGGAGATAGAGAATTTGGGTAATGAAGAAACCTGTAAATAAAGCCTGTGGCGGCCAAGCATGGCGGCTCACACTTGTAATCCCAGCACTTTGGGAGGCCAAGGCAGGCGGATCACTTGAGGCCAGAAGTTTGAGACCAGCCTGACCAACATGGCGAAACCCTGTCTCTAATAAAAAACACAAAAATTAGCCAGGTGTGGTGGCACAAGCCTGTAATTCCAGCTACTTGGGAGGCTGAGGCAGGAGAATCTCTTGAACCCACATGGTGGAGGTTGCAGTGAGCCAAGATGGTGCCACTGCACTCCAGCCTGGGTGACAGACCAAGACTCCATCTCTCAAAAAAAAAAAAACCTTGTGGTAAGGGCTCTGAAGGCCAGGAGCAGATGACTAAGGGAGATCTACTTTAGGTGGCAGGAAAGACTTCCCCAAGAAAAGATGGTGGAGCTGAGTGTGAACTAAAGGACATCTACAAATTGGTTAGGCATGGAGTCTGAAAAATTGAGGGGTCAGGGGAAAATTCCCTGTCAGCATTGACAAAGACCCAGTGGACAGAGGGCAGAGGGCACCCTAAGCATTTGAGGAACTGAGGTACAGCCAGTTTGGCTGGCCCAAATCACATCTTGCAGCTTGAGTTAGGGATTTTGGTCTTTATCCTAAGCTGAAGCCACTAGAAGATTTTTCAGTAGAAGAGTGACCTGGTCAGATCTGTGTTTTGAAAGGATTGTTCTAGCTCCTAGGAAGAGAAGGGATCAGAGGAGGTGCAAGGGAATGTGAGAACCCTCAAGATACAGCAGTGGGGGCAGACAGCACTTTCAGACTATCAGAAGGAAGGAGGAGGAATTTAACCAGGTGACCAAACTCTTACCTGGCGCTACAGAGCACCCAACTCAAGACAGTCAGTGATGTCCCCAAGAATGAGGTGGCTGTGGGTCATTAGAAATCAGTGCTGCCTGTCATAAACCTCAAAAGACTAGGAGGAAAGGAAGCAGCTAACATTGGCCTTCCACTGGAGTGTTTCTTATTCAATAAGGGGTGAAAATGGAATTCAAGGGGAAACTTATGGGGAGCCCCTTTTTCCACCACAAAATAGCTGTTTGTTTAAATTTCTGCATATGACTATGTCAGATATTTGGAGATGACAGCAAAAATTCATATCACACTTTCACAACTCTTAGAAGAAGTCAAGTTCTTTCCTCCAAATATAGTAGTACAATAGGGCTTCTGACTTGAAAGGGATTATCTCAGCTTCTTCACTTCAATCCCTTTTTTTTTAACAAAAAAAACACAAAAAACAGGGTTTTACTCTGTTACCCAGGCTGGAGTGTAGTGGCACAATCACGGTTCACTGCAGCCCTGACCTCCCGAGTAGCTAGGACTACTGGCACGCGCCACCACATCCAGCTAATTTTTGGCAGACACGGGGTCTCATTATGTTGTCCAGGCTGGTCTCAAACTCCTGGGCTCAAGTGATCTGCCTGCTTCAGCCTACCAAAACGCTGGGATGACACATGTGAGCCACTGCACCCAGCCTCTGCTTCAACCACTTTACCATCAGGCTAAAGAAACTGAGGTCTGGGAAGATTAACTAATATCCTCTCATCCCAATTAGTCCTAAGGTAACACATATTACTTTTGGCTAAATATTTTGCGGATATTAGGTAATATAGAAAGGATTTTTCTTTTTCCTTTTACTGTATGATGAGGAAATCTATACATTCTGATTTATTTTTAACCAAGCAGGTTAAATAAAATACCACATTATTTTATCAAGGTATTCTGAAGTTTAAGAATCTATATGGTAGAATCATGAAATTGCCATAATGGAATTTTGCAAATAGCCAGGGATAATGAGACCCCATTTCCACAAAAAATAAAAAAATTAGCCAGAGGCCAGGCATGGTGGCTCACTCCTATAATCCCAGCCCTTTGGAGGCTGAGGCAGGCAGATCACTTGAGGCCAGGAGTTTGGGACCAACCTGGCCAACATGGCAAAACCCCGTCTCTACTAAAAACACAAAAATTAGCCAGGCATGGTGGCACGTGACTGTAATACCAGCTACTCAGGAGGCTGAGGCATGAGAACTGCTTAAACCCAGGAGGTGGAGGTTGCAGTGAGCCAAGCTCACACCACTACACTCCAGCCTAGGCAACAGAGCCAGACACTGTCTCAAAAAAAAAAAAAAAAAATTAACCAGGTGTGGTGGTGCACAACTGCAGTCCTATCTGCTTGGGAGACTAGGGCAGGAGGATCACCTGAGCCCAGGAGTTTGAGGCTGCACTGAGCCATGACAGTGCCACTGCACTCCAGCCTGCGTGACAGAAGCAGGCTCTGTCTCTAAATACATAAGCCAAAAAACACTTGGGTATATGGAAATATTGTCTCTTTGGGCAGGGTTACATGTATGTATACAATAGCCATTAAGATCTGTGCACTTTAATATATGTAAATCATATTGTAACTTAAAGAAAAAAGAGAGGGCAAGAGCCTCGTTTTCTTTATTCTATTGCTTGGAGTACAGTAGCCCTAGCTTCATCAGTCTTAAGAGAAGGTCTCCAACAGGAGGAGTAAGTCCTCGTGTTCTGTAGCACTGCAGGATGACTATAATACAGTTCCAATTAGCTACAAGGAAGATAATGAATGTTCCCAACACAAATGAATCATAAACATTTGAGACGATGGATCTAATTACCTTGATCTAATTACTATACATTATACATATGTAAAAAATCACTATGTACCCCATAAATATGTACATTTTATATATCAATTTTAAAAAGTAAAATAAAAAGGTATCCAGATAAGTGTTTTATACCTATCCCATCACTCCCACATTACACATGGATATTCAGAAATTGTTCTTATTTATAGAAACTTGAAGCATACTTACTATGTGCTTTAGATCCTTGTTTTAGAGTGTGCAAGTAAATTCATTTCAGTCTAATTCAAATTAGAATACACTAACATAACATCATCTAAATTTCTTTAAAAATACATAAGTAAATTTCTCAGCCATGTTATAAAGTAATCTTATATAATTCTTAGAAAAATGTAGTAATTACTTTCCAGGAAATGTAAATTAATACATAGCAATAAAGTAGTCAATGACTTTATTCCTAGTGGGAATTCAAACCAAATCACAATTTATTGAAATGACTAGTTCAAAGTTTATTTTTAAAATGCTGACATGTATGTAAATCTCCAGTAATGGATGAAAGGCCATTTTTATTTTGGTTTCAGGCAGGAACCATGGGGAGTTGAATTTCTGCATACAATAGTTATTTAAAAGACTGAGTGATCTACCATTTTTGAAGACATTTAGAATTTCACAGGTTACACACACATACACACACACACACACAGAGCTAATTTGATTTACTGGGGCTGCTCTGTAAGTGGCAAAACTAGAGTTTTCATGGTCTCACTGCCATGTTTCAATCCAAAGGCTGAATGACCTAATTCAAAGTGGCTATGAACAGCAGTAATCTTGAGCTAAAAATCAATTTAAAACACAACTTCAAAGTTTGGACACTCCACTGATAGAAAATGAAACAATAACAGGAGTCACTAAAGCGTACAAATGACACCTTCTTCTCCCTTCATAGTTGGATAATTTCAAAGTGTATTTTCAGTTTAACCTGGTTTCTCTTCTTTCATCATTTAACATTCTATTTTGATGTGTAGTGCCCTGTACTTCCTGTTACTACATCTTGATATTCTACTGCAAATCATGACTCATCCTTAAATCACAGAGAAACTCATCAAAATCCAGAATTTCACAGCACATAGGAACTCAGTCGTTCAAGAGGGCAGCATTCTTAGAACATTACTTGAACCACAGAGGACAAAAAACACTGAATGAGTCCATGAAGAAATTATGTCAATCCATGGTTGAGCCAACACATTTATTAGATCAATAAATAGAAGCTCTATGTGATAATTTCAGTCTCAGTACTAATTATTAAAATGTGTTAAGTGATATGTTAAGTGAAAAAAGTTATAAAACAGTAAGTACAGTGTGCTTTCAATTAAAAATGGTATGTGCATGTGAGGATATACATAGACACACATGCATTTTTTTAAAACTGGACAATTACACATCAAAATGTAAACAGTGGAATTATGGGAGATGTCTATTTTTTTCATTACAGTTTTCTGTATCTTTGTAAGGCAATTCATATTAATATTTTTTACAACAAGAAAAAAAAAACAACCAAACTTTAGAAGATACTATTTTGCTAGCATGGTCTCAAAGTGTGTTAAAAGTCAATTTATACAAGCAAAGAGAAATTAAAGATAAGTAAGACATAAAAAACTTTTGCCTGAAACATACAAGAAAATCTGACAAAAATGGAGTCCTCTTCCCCTCTCGTCTGTATATTTATGTACAGAACCTTAGGAAAGGGTCAGAAGACAGTCATCTGGGCTCTACAGCCAGAACAAAGCCAGAATAGACAGCCAGCCCATTTCTTTGAAACTTTAATGAGACAGCTGGTACAGTGGTTCACACCTGTAATCCCAGCCACTGCAGAGCCTGAGGTGGGAGGATGACTTGAGCCCAGGAGGGCAAGGCCAGCCCTGGCAATATAAACAATTTAAAAAATAAAGTTTCATGAGAAGTCCAGGTCTGGGAAACATGGAGATGACTGAGTCATTCCTTAGGACTGGAAGGGAACAAAACTAACAATTAGTAAGCAGCAACTCACCCTCAGTGAAAAAAGACTCTACTCCAGGAAGTCACATTCTTGGATATTTTTCTATGAAACGTTTTGGGTTGTCATCAGGTGATGTTTTGCAACATTTCACAGCACCATATTGGTCTTCTGAATCAGATATATGAATATAATTGGGTACCACAGAACACACAAAATCCAATATCTGACAGCTAAGAAGGGAATATTGTAATTTACATACACTGCCTGGAAGTCCTTTAAGCCCAATTTCAGGAAAAGATTCAAGTTCCAAAAAGTTATTACAAATTTTAATATATGACCTCAGAGTTACTTACACGTACTTATATTAGCACTTTTGACTTATTTAATGTTTTATATAAGAAAAAGAGGAGGTCTTTAATAAATGTTTAGGTAACTTCAAAACTCAAACGGAGCTGACAAATCACTGCTCTCCCCTATCTGGACTACTGCCATTCTGGTCTCAACAGCATTGGTACCAAGTGCATGAAGATGCTATACTTGTGGAGTTTCAGAGATGGCCTAATTCAGGACATAAAGGGTACACCATCACAATGTCACCATCCATATGTCACTCTATTATTGCATGTTACTGACCAAAAAGAGAAAGAGAAAATTCATGAATGCTACGTTACGTATGTGGCCCCAAAAGTACAGCTGATGACTTTTAAATGTCCTATTTGTTGACTGAAAGCATGTTAAAGAGCTTTCATCATCTTCATCATCATTAAATAAGATTTTTCTCAATCCACTATAGAAATGTTGGGCCAAAAAGTTCTTTCTTGTGCACTGTTGACTGGTTAGCAGCACCCCTGGCCTCTACCCTCTAGAAGTCAGTGCACCCCCTTACTTATAACAACCAAAAATGTCTCCAGACATTGCCAAACGTCTCCTGGGAGGGAAAATTACTCCTAGTTGAGAACCACTCACATAAATGAACCTATGTGTCCCAAATAATTACTTAGAAGGAGGAATTCTAAATACTTCCTTTTTTATTTAAAAGAAATGTACTCGGGAGAGTTTACAACCTCCATTCTTAAGGAACTCTCATGCAAAACATATGAGATCTTGTAAGTCTCTTCCCTTATCTATTATAAGTTTTGTTAGCCTACTCACAGCTTTCAACGCTACAATTTATTGAGCACCTACTCTGTGACAGGCATAGCATTAGGGACATCCTGTACTCATGTCCACTGACTCATACCCTAGTCGGGCTGTTTGGGCTGTTTGGGCTGTTTTTAGGACACACTTTGCCACCGTAAAAGAACTGCCAACACCTTAAAAGCAACACGTCTTTGTCAATAAAGGGGCCCCACCGTTCCAATCAGGTTCCTTTTGACCCTTTTTAGTAACTCCACACATTTTTAGGCAACATTTACATTTTAAAAAAACTTTTTTTTTTTTTTTTTTTAAGAGGGCAGAAGGCCTTTGCTATATTTGGTGTAGAAAGACCATCACTTTTCAAACTCAGAGGGGTTTGTAGGCAGGATTATTACTGGAAACTCTAAGAACACTCATGGACAGTCTCCTTAACTGCCTGACCCATGCGCCCTCCTAACACAATTTGTAATTTTATCATCCTCATAAACTGAAACTCCTAAGTGACCTTTTCCAAATAAATGGGTGCCATGGCGAGAGAGAAAGAAAAAGAGATCAGAGAGTATTTTGTAAGGCTCACAAATGGATTTCAGCTCATGAATAGATGCCTGGAATATGCCCCACCCCCAAAGACAGCACAGATGGAGAATATGGGTGTGTGTGAGCTGCTTTTCTTCCCCTACCCCTCAACACACAGACACACGCGGGAAAGAAAAACCTGCAAATCTCAAATCCAAAATGGCCAAAGTGACTTCAAAGTTTTCAAGACATGTCCTGAAAAGGCTCGTTGGGCTGCTGCACCCCTAAGTAAATAAAGCCGTAACTTGTCTCCTTCCCCAGCGCCCGGCTTCCAGGCTGACAGTGGCTGCACAAAACCCCTCCTGTGCCGAGCAGCGGAAACTCCTAATGAGATTAGTTGGTGTGTGTGCAGACATTACTTAGCAATGACTAAGGGGGCTCTCTCTTCCTGCAGCAGCCAGTGGAAAATTCAAGGAACTTTTTCCCCCTGCAGCAGCAGAATCCCTTTAACCCTCTCCCCAGCCAACTCCAAAACAACTCAGCCTCCCCTTCCCCGCCACCCCAGGCTGGAGGACTGGGGTGGGGGGAGTTAAAG
>NW_016823727.1:154182-162756 GCF_001698545.2 Rhinopithecus bieti
AAAAAAAAAAAAAAAAAAAAAGCCAGCCCTCAGTGGGGAGGGGGGGAGCGGGGGGGCTTGTGGGGAAAGCATAAGGAGCCACAACACTGGAAGTCATGGAAATAACCAGAGACTGAGGCTTGAAGGGAGGCTCTGGGGTCTCAGGACTGGTCTCCACACCTCCTGGTAGCAGGGAGGAGGGTTGAACAGGAGGAGCACAGAGGGCAAGGAAACTACTGAAGAGCCCCTCCCTTCCCAGGCCTGCGCCCCAACCTCACTACTCACGCTCCAGAACCTTACATTCCCATGCCGCCATTTAGCAGCCCAGACCCCTGGTTTTTCAACTTGACCCGAGGGGCTTATTAAACCACTAGTGGCTGAGCCTCTCCTGGAGTCCCAGATTCAGTAGGTCTGGGGTGGCTCCCAGCCCCGGCTAATGTCAGAATCACCTGGGGAGTGTTTTGACACTTTCCAATGATATAATCAACCCAGGCCAGTTAAGTCAGATTCTCTGGGGGCGAGCGTGAGTCCTTTCAAAAGGCCCACATTCTAAGAGTTCCTCCACTACATTTGTTTCTATTTTTGCAATCTCTCCTGAAAGATTATTTGTTTACAAATTTCTCACTGCGTTCAACTGTGAGCTTCTAAAGGGCACGGGGTGTGTTTTACTCATTAGTTTCACATCCCAGCTCCAAGTGCCTATCTGAACACACAGGTGATAGGAATTTCCTTCAGGCATTTGCTTCAGGGCTCATGTGGGTAGTCCACTGGAAGGATGGGAGAATGCCCTCCAGACCTCTGAGAAGGAGTGGGAAACCTGTGGGGTGTAGGGTGGGGGCACGGTAGGAGAGTGGGGCAGAAGGAGAAGATAGGGAAAAGAGGGCTGCTTATCAATGCCTGATTTCCCACAGCTAATTTTCCACTTTGGGTATTATCCTTTTAATCCCCAGTCGTCTGCTTCTGTCACTCAGCAGAACACCTACAGTGTCCCTATATGATCCAGCTGTTGGACTGAAAGAATGTAAACTTATTATCCTTAGGGGAAAAAAAAAATCCACACAGTTAAGAACTCATGTTGCTTTGCTTTAGGAAGTATACGCCTGAAAGAAACTGGTCTGAAAAGGCTATGTTCTGTATGATTCCAAACTATATGACGTTTTGTAAAAGGCAAAACTATGGAGACAGTAAAAAAGATCAGTGGTTGTCAGGGGTTAGCAGGGAGGAGGGTTGAACAGGAGGAGCACAGAGGGCAAGGAAACTACTACTCAGTATGATACTATAATGTTGGACACATTTGTTAAAACCCACAGAATGTACAACACCAAGAATGAACTCTAATGTAAACCATGGACCTTGGGTGATAATGATGTGTCAATGTAGATTCAATTACAACAAAGGTACCACTCTGGTGGGGGATGTTGATGATTGGGGAAGTTGTGCATGTGTCAGGGCAGGAGGTATATGGGAAACCGCTGTAACTCCTACTCAGTTTTGTTGTCAGTCTAAAATCACTTTAGGGCCGGGCGTTGTGGCTCATGCCTGTAATCCCAACACTCTGGGAGGCTGAGGTGGGTGGATCACCTGAGGTCAGGGGTTCGAGACCAGCCTGGTCAACATGGTGAAACCCCATCTCTACTAATAATATAAAAATTAGCTGGGTGTGGTGGTGTGTGCCTGTAATCCCAGCTACTCAGGAGGCTGAGGCACAAGAATTGCTTGAACCCAGGAGGTGGAGTTTACAGTGAGCCAAGATCAAGCCACTGTACCCCAGCCTGGGTGACAGAGTGAAATTGTGTCTCAAAAAAATAAAAAAATAAAAATCACTTTAAAAAATAGTGGAAAATAGTCTAGGGGACAGGTGTGGTGATATTACTCTCACGTCTAATACCAGCTACTCAGGAGGCCAAGGCAGGAGGATCGCTTGAGCACAAGAGTTCACACTCCAGCTGGGGCACAGGCTGAGACCCTGTTTCTTTCTCTCTCTCTCTCTTTTTTTTTTTTTTTTTTGAGACAGAGTCCCTCGCCTTCTGTCGTCTAGGCTGGAGCACAGTGGTGTGATCTCTGCACTGAAACCTTGCCCTTCCTGTCGTTCAAGCCGATTCTCCTGCCCTCAGCTCCTGAGTTAGCCTGGGTTACAGATGCACGCCCACCATGTCTGGTATTTTTTTTTTTTTTTTTTTTGAGACAGAGTCTTCACTTTGTTGCCCAGGCCTGAGTGCAGTGGCGAGATCTCGCTCACTGCAAGCTCCGCCTCCCGGGTTCACGCCATTCTCCTGCCTCAGCCTCCAAGTGCCTGAGGCGACTACAGGCATGCCCACCACGCCCGCTAATTTTTGTATTTTTGTAGAGATGGGGTTTCACCAATGCTTGGTCAGGCTGTCTCAAATCCTGATCTCGTGATCTGCCCACCTCGGCCTCCCAAAGGGCTGGGATTACAGGTGTGAGCCACCGTGCCCAATCAACCCTGTTTCTTAAAAAAATAAAAAATACACACACATGCACATATGAAGTATATGAAATCTGTTTTTTTAAAAAACTATATTCAAAGCCAAACTTAAGTATATTTTAATTCAGTGATTTTATGCTTTTATTTTGCACAACAAATCTTTGTAGAATCCTAACATGTAAAGGAGCAGGTTTTGTCAACTAGTTTTATTGTTTTGTAGAAATACCTCATCTAAAACACTTCTGACACACTTTTGGGCAGCTTTAGGGTTTCTCAGCCCATATGAAATCCTGGTAAGTTTCTCTGGTATTTTGAATTGTCCACATGACTACTCTCAGCTCTTCACATGCATGGGTGATTCAGAGCTGACTCTGGTCTTCCTCTAAGCACAGGGCATAGCTTTTATTTTCAGGTGTCGGCAGCTTCCGTTCTTTGCATTCTAAGAGAAAACTGCTATTTGTTTTCCTTGCTTTCCTTCCCACAATCAAAAAGCAGCCAAGGCCAGGGGAGGTGGCTCATTCCTATAATCCCAGCATTTTGGGAGACCACGGCAGGCAAATCACTTGAACCCAGGAGTTCGAAACCAGCCTGGGCAATGTGGCGAAACTCCAACTCTCTATAAAAAAATACAAAAATCAACCAGGCATGGTGGTGCATGTCTGTGGCCGCAACTACCCCAGCTACTCAGGAAGCTGAGGTGGGAGGATCACCAGAGCTCAGGAGGTCTAGGCTGCAGTGAGCTGTGGTCACACCATTGCATTCCAGCCTGGGCAACAGACCTTGAGACCCTGTCTCAAAAAAAAAAAGGTCTTGAGACCCTGTCTCAAAAAAAAAAAAAAAAAAAGCAGCCAAAAGATGTGGTATCTGCTATTGCATGATCCACACTCCCCTTTCTATGCTTTTGTTTTAAAACAGGCAGGAGTTAGGACCAAGTAGATTTCAAGTAGGAGTTCTTTAGGAGCCCTTTATAGTAAGTGACAGAGCCCAGGGTCATATATTTTGGCTGGCCAAGAAGCAAGTGAGACTCTCTCAGCTTTAAAAAGAACAGCTGAGATTCCACCAGAGATGATATGCAAAATTTGTGTGTTTGAGGAATGAGAGATAGTGTGGTACTCTGGAAGGTACACGGGCAGGGTCGGGGGAGGCAGCTCAACTCAACCCTATGTATGAAGAATGGAAGAAGGCTAAGTCTCAAAAAAAAAAATAAAAAAATAAAAAAATAAAAAAATAAAAAAATCCAAGCCTGGTTCCAAAAGAAGGGGTGTATTAGTCAGCTTCTGCTGCGATAATACTACGTAACAAACAACTCCAAAACTTAGTAGCTTATGGCAACAAACGAGTCTAGGTTGGCTGGGCTTGGCTGGGCTTGGCTCCAGTCTGCAGGCTGAATGCATGTTGGCTTCTCACTTCTGGGACCAGGCTAAAGGCACAGACACCACTTGGGACGTGGTTCTCAAGGAGAGTTGGAGCTCAAGTAGGGGTAAGTGGAAACGTGATGTTTCTTAAAACCTCTGCTTAGGACTGGCACACTCTCACTTCTACACTTTAACATCCTACAATGTATAACAGAATGGGATGCTATCAAAAGGAAAGAAAAAAATTACAGATGGATGAGACAACAGAGCAGGAGAAGAAAATTAGTTTTACAATAAACCAAACTAAAATTTACAATAAACCAAGCTGAATAAATAATGTTTGAAGCTTATGAATTGATGAATTTCTGATAGAAGCCCAAAAGGGTTTGCCATTACTACCTTTGAAGACTGCTTCAATATTGGGGGGCTAGGAGGTAGGGCTGGGAATGAACAGCCAAAGCCTGATGGTAAGACAGACCACTCTGGTGGAATGTGTATCTGGAATCAGGAATTTGGGGATCCAGTCCTGTACCTGACTTGTTCTAGCTATGGGGCCTTGACTAAGTCACTCACCCTCTCTGGGCTGGAACGAGTGTCAGTTTTTACTGATGTTTACAGTAAATGCCAATTTTACATTAAAACAACATGTGTTATGGACTAAGATTCTTAAATGTTCATTTAAAAGCGTATTTAAAATTGTGGTATAGACTTGTAGGCAGCCCTCTGTAGGAGTCTGCAGACTCCCTTTTGTGTTGTTAGAGGTATTTCAGGGGGACATTTGAGAAATATTGACTTGGACAATCTTTCTTGCCCTCAGACAGGCCACTCATGGGGCAGAGGTTGGCAAACTGCAGTCCACAGAACCCACTGCCTGTTTCTGTGTGACTTTTGAGTGAAGAAGTATTTGCCTTTTCTTTTTTATTTTTAATTGTGGTTAAAAAAGTCAAATTTACCATCCTAACTATTTTTAAGTGTATAGTTAGTTCTGTAGTGTTAAGTAGATTCACATGGTTGTGAAGCTCACCTCCAGAATTTTTTCATCTTATGAAACTGAAACTCTATCCCCGTTAAACACGTGTCCCCCATCTTTCCCTTCCCCAGCTCTTGGCAACCATGGTTCTACTTTTTGTTTCTGTGAATTTGACGAGATACTTTGTATAAATGGAATTGTACAATATTTGTCTTTTTGTGACTGGCTTATTTTACTTAGCATAATGTCCTCATGATCATCCATATTGATCATGTGACAACATTTCCTTTCTTTTTATTTTATTATTATTATTGAGACAGGGTCTTGCTTTGTCACCCAGGCAGTCCTGCAGTGGCATGATCACAGCTCACTGCAGCCTCGACCTCCCAGGCTCAGGTGATCGTTCCTCCTCCACCTCCCAAGTAAATGGGACTACAGGTACCCACCGACACACCTGGCTAATTTTTTATTTTTTGTAGAGATGGCATCTTGCTATGTTGCCCAGGCTCATCTTGAACTCCTAGACACAAGCAATCCTCCTGCCTCATCCTCCCTAAGTGCTGGGATTACAGGCATGAGCCACTGCACCTGGCCTTCCTTCCTTTTTAGAACTAGATACTATCCCATTGTTTGTGCATACCACATTTTATTTATCCATTCATTTGTTTTGGACATTTGGGTTGCTTCTACCTCTTGGCCATTGTGAGTAGTAAAATCTACATTTTAAATATTTGAAAACAAGCCAAAGGAAGGATAATATTTTGTAACATGTGAAAATTATGTGAAATCCAAATTTAGTGTCCCTAAGTAAAGTTTTATTGGAACACAGCCACATTCATTTATTTACATATTGTCTAACACTGTTTTTGCACTGTAACAGCATGCTGGAATCGTTGTGACAGAGACCATATGGCCCATAAAGCTGAAGATATTTACTTTCTGGCTCTTTATAGAAAAAGTTTGTCAACTGCTGGCATAGGCAAAAGAGATTCTGTGCTGTTTTGGTTTGGATTTTAACTGCGTTTTCTTTCTTATTTCAGACAAGGCCCTTGCTTGCCACATCACGTAAAAATATTACGTGTCTTTAATGCACTTCACCTCCAGGAACTTCAGCTTCAAAGAAAACCAAATGCTCATGCTTCATTTAACTCCCCTTATTTGGTCTTCCGAAGAGGTGAAGAATAGCTGGCATTCACTGTCCCAGACGCTGAGATGGCATTTCAAGATTTTCTCTGCAATCTGGTCTCTGAACAGACTTGAGCCTTTGTCTGCTAGTTCCCAACCCTGGTTACACATCAGAACCATGTGCTCCAGGACCTGACCCCTTGGAGTCTGAGGTTGAGCCCAGGAAACTCTGTGTCTCCATATTTCCATCCAGACACTCTCACTCTCCATGAAACCCTTGTAAATGTCTTACTCATTCTTTAGACATGGCTTAAACCTCACCTCCGCTAAGAAGTCTTCCAAGATTCACCAGATGAAATGCATGGCCCATTTCTCCTACACCCCCACAGAACCATGTTTGAACTTTACAGCTTAGACTTATTTCTATGACTCGCTCCACTATGCATTCCCGTCTCTACATCCCTAACACCTGCCAAGAAAGTGCTAAAAATTTTTGTTGAATCAATCAGTCCATAATAGAAGAAATGATGTAAAATACAGTTTTGTAAATGATGTTATACTGTACTAATTGAGGTATGTGAACAATCATTGAGAAGAAGAAGAATTAATGACATTTGGGGGGAATTAAAACTGATTCCAAGCTTCATATTTTTAAATTTAAAACATGACTGAAATTCATTAACACCCTGTACCCTCACACCCACCCTGAATCCACATCATACCTTTAGAAAGGAAGGGAGGGTAAATATGTAGTGGTAAAGTGTCCTAAACTCCTAAAACGGTGAGACATTGCCATCGTTTTCGAGATGCATACAAATGAGAACGTGTACTGACCAGCTGCCGGTCAAAATCACTTCCTACATGCTATAAATCTGATATGCCCAGAAACGTACAAATGGTCTTTGACCCTTTCCCTTTCAGTGATGCCCAGAGTTCCTGTGCAAACAACTGTTTTGGATTTTAAATGTGTAGATCAAGAAAATCTAGTATTTTATCTTTTGTTGTTTTGATCCTAGATGGTGTTGGACAAGGCTTTGTAGGAAACTGCAGTCTTTTTTTTTTTTTTAATCGGGCAGCATCAGACAGTTACAGGAAGCTCAGGAAGTACTGTGAAGGGCAGGATGTCACACTGCGCATTGATGGCGAAGATGGGGAAGAGGTGGTCGGGCCTTTCAAGACCAACTCCTTAAGGGTGGAAAAAGCTAAGTCATTGGAGATTCATGATCACATTTTTTTAAAATCCCTGAAAATAATTTGAGAGCAGCCAAGGGAAGACTGGAACCATGACATCAAGTGCAAGGACAGTTGTAGAGTAGGGTCCTCAGAGCAAGTAGAAGCTCCAGGGCACATGTGTCAAATTCCTTCTCCTCAAGAATCTATTTGCATGGGTTGATAGGCTTTGTCTGGGGAGGCTGGAGCCAAAGGGGAGTTATGGTAAAAAATCAAGAAAAAGAACCGGTCTCCTGTGAAACTTCAGGAAGTTCTGAACACAGGCATGTTTTCCTTTTGGGGACCAGCACAGAGATGAAGAGGGCATTTTCTCCACATTGGCATGGAACCTGATGGTCCCTGCAGGCATGATGGGGCCCCTGAATGAGGAAGCCAGAAAGCACAGAACATGAACAGACATGTTCTGGAAAGGTACCCCTTATTCCCTCCTGTCTCTGTCTGGGGGCATTTCCAGTAGGAAAAGGAGAGGGTCGTTCTCTAACTGGCAAGTTTAGGAGAAGAAACTGGCATGCTTGGTTCAGCTTCCTCCTCTCTCTTCTTTCGGAGCCAGCTTGTCTCAGGAGCACATGGTCTTAGTTCTCCGTGCTAGGGGGATGCCTGCAGTTTTTTGGCTTAGCCCAGGTAGGCAAACTCAGTCTTGGGGACAAAATGACAAAGGAACCCATTGTGCCTGCAGTTGGAAAAGTATCCTCCAATTTAGCTTTTGTCTCATAAGACTATCATTTTGATCTCCATCAGTCTGACTCCTCGGTCTAGCTCTCAATTGGTTCTGAAATTGGACAGGGAAGAGGGAAGCCATTTATTGGGCTCCTAAACCCCCAGCCAGGTCGTGTGAGACCCCACCCTTGGCACTCAGAAACAACTGGAGAAGAGTGTTGAGGGTAAGGAGTGGGTATTGAATTCCCATATGAGCAGGGAGAGATTGAACAATGTTCTAACTGGAGCATCTGTGGTCTTAGGGCCTCATGTGTACCCACAGGCCAATTTAGCTACCAATGTAACCCAAGATGGGAAAGAAGAGAAAAGCTGTTCTGCAGGCTATTTTTGGGAGCCATCCATGGTGGTTTGGAGGTAAAGGCTGTCATGCTATTGAATTTGCTTTAAATTGAGTGACTTCTGTAGGCCACTGTGAGGGTACTGAGGTTAGAAGCAGATACTGGGGTGAAAGGAAGAGAAGCATCCTCTCCCAGGAAGCGTCGTGACACTGGGTACTCTTAGAAGGGTGACACTTGGTAATATTCCACTCATACCCTTTTCTCTCCACAGCAATACACATTTCTTGAATAAATGCCATGGATACTTGAGGAGAAAAAATAATAATTATTAGAAAATACATGTAATGCCACACAGTCTAAAAAGTGCCAGTAAATACCAGTCTCCAACTCCCAGCGCGAGCGACACAGAAGACTGGTGATTTCTGCATTTTCAACTGAGGTACTGGGGTCATCTCACTAGGGAGTGCCAGACAA
>NW_016823727.1:165393-168140 GCF_001698545.2 Rhinopithecus bieti
CTCCACCTCCCGGGTTTACGCCATTCTCCTGCCTCAGCCTCCCGAGTAGCTGGGACTACAGGCGCCCGCCACCTCGCCCGGCTAGTTTTTTGTATTTTTTTAGTAGAGACGGGGTTTCACCATGTTAGCCAGGATGGTCTCGATCTCCTGACCTCGTGATCCGCCCACCTCGGCCTCCCAAAGTGCTGGGATTACAGGCTTGAGCCACCGCGCCCGGCCCGATTACATTTCTATTAATGGCACATAAGCACGTCCATTTCCTTATTTCGTTTTTTTATTCTGTGCCAACTGTGGAGGTAAAAAAGTCACTTCATTGATTAATGATATATGAATTTCAGTTCTGAGGTAAGTAAGCCACACTCTCAACAAAGCTCTTGTGATCCTTGGTGGGACTGAAATTACATGGAATTAATTCCAAGCAATTTCACTTTTCCTCAAGATGTGTGCAGCACCTCTAGCTGCAACCAGGTGGTGGTGGACTTGTGGGGAGTCTAAATTTCACAAAGTTTCTTGCCTTACATGTGGCCAGTTGTGTCTCAGAGTAATAATGATAGCAATAATATAATAGCAGATAACTTTTATTGAGCCTGTATTGTAGGTGTAACAAATGTTTAATATGCACAATATCATTTAACCCTCCCAAAAATAGCCTCTGAGAGCATAATTTGTTATACTTCAATGTTTTCTTTTTTTTGAGACGAAGTCTTGCTCTGTTGCCCGGGCTGGAGTGCAGTGGCCGGATCTCAGCTCACTGCAAGCTCTGCCTCCCGGGTTTAGGCCATTCACCTGCCTCAGCCTCCGGAGTAGCTGGGACTACAGGGGCCCGCCACCTCGCCCGGCTAGTTTTTGTATTTTTTTAGTAGAGACGGGGTTTCACCATGTTAGCCAGGATGGTCTCGATCTCCTGACCTCGTGATCCGCCCGTCTCGGCCTCCCAAAGTGCTGGGATTACTTTTTTTTTTTTTAAATAGAGATGAGGTCTCGCTATATTGCCCAGGCTGGCAGTGAACTCCTGGGCTCAGGCAATCCTTGAGCCTTGGCCTCCCAGAGTGCTGTGATTGCAGGTGCACTAAGCCACTGCAATCAGCCATTTACTTTTTTTTTTTTTAAACGTTTACTGTGTGTTTTATTAGTTAAAACAAACAAACAAACAAACAAAAAACAACTAATATTAAGAAAACAAGGCCGGGTGCAGTAGCTGACGCTTGTAATCCCAGCACTTTGGGAGACCAAGATGGGTGGATCACTTGAGGTCAAGAGTTTGAGATCAGCCTGGCCAACATGGTGAAACCCCTATCTCTACAAAAATTACAAAAATTAGGTGGGCATGCTGGCGCACACCTGTAATCCCAGCTACTCTGGAGGTTGAGGCACAAGAATCACTTGAACCGTGGTTGCAGTGAGCCAAGATTGCACCACTGCACTCCAACCTGGGTGACAGAGTGAGACTCCATCTAAAAAAAAAAAAAAAAAAAAAGTTTTAAAACTTTTTTAAAAAAGAAAACATTTACTATTTGAGTACTTTCTATTCTATTTCATTGTTTAGAAAATGTTGGTTGCAACACAATTTGATTTTGTGACCCACAAACTGTTTAACAGCCACAATTTGACAAGCTGGAAATTGAGGAGTGGTGGTGGGAGAAGTCCTGGGAAGACGGGGGATCCCCGAAGCCAGCTGAGGCTGAATGGGAGAAAAGGAAGCGGAGGTAACTGTCTTGTGTGTGATTCAATGTCCTTCCTAATATGCCCGACACTTTCACATCGTCTACCATCTCAGCGGGAAAGTTCTCACTTCTGTCACCTAGTTATCTTTTAAAAGACATCTAAGAATGTTCAAAAGATACTTTATTTATCACTGTCTTGATTTATCAGCCACTCAGGCAATAAGTTCCTTGAGCAGCACTCCTTGTGTCCATAGCTGGCTGCTACGCATAACAGGGTGGGGTGTGATCTTTTTCTTTTTTCTTTTTAATTAACAAGATTCAAGAGGGTGTGATCTTTCGAAGGGGTCATGCAACAAGGTCAGGGTGTCACCAGGGGAAGCCTGATTTGGCTGATGGCCCATGGGTAGCATCACCTTGGTGACAATCTGAGCCCTAGCTTACTGGTTCAGAAAGTTGAATGGACCCGTAACTCTGAGCATGGCCACTTGGCCTTGAGCCTCACCACACAAGGCCTCTTATTTATCTCTGAAGTCATCTCCAAATGGTCTTGTTCATGTAGTTACAGAGATTGCCTGGCAAGATTGAAAGTAGAAGGCAAGCTAGGTTTGGTGGTTCATGCCTGTAATGCCAGCATTTTGGAATGCTGAGGTTTGCTTAAGCCTAGATCAGGACCAGCCTGGGCAGCATAGCAAGATTTGTCTCTACAAAAAACAAAAAACTAGCCAGGCCTGGTGGTGCGTGCCTATAGTCCCAGCTACTCGGGAGCCTGAAGGAGTATCTGGGAGGATTGCTTCAGCTTGGGATGTGAAAGCTGTAGTGAACTGTGATCATGCCACAAAAAAAATAATAAAATAAATAAATTTAAACAAGACAGTATCAATAGAAGGCTTTCATCACACATCTTTAAACTTATATCCCATCCTCCAATCACACTGCTTGAAATTCACTACTTTTGTGTAGGTCACTAGCACAATAACATAACATTGCATTTTGTATGTTAAATGCATCCATTAGTTCAAGATAAACACAGAAAATACATTGCAAATTTTAAAACCATCTTTTTTTTTTTTTTTTTTTTTTTTT
>NW_016823727.1:168437-201506 GCF_001698545.2 Rhinopithecus bieti
AGCTGGGACTACAGGCGCCCGCCACCTCACCTGGCTAATTTTTTGTATTTTTTAGTAGAGATGGGGTTTCACCATGTTAGCCAGGATGGTCTCGATCTCCTGACCTTGTGATCTGCCCATCTCTGCCTCCCAAAGTGCTGGGATTACAGGCGTGAGCCACCGCACCCAGCCCCTTTAAAACCATCTTTTAGCACTTGTTCAATTTTTGATATACACCAAACATGACAGAGACCTGAGCCTTTCTCAACTTTGAGAGGGCCCACCTAAGGAAGACCAGATTCTTGGTGACACAGTTTTCTTTCTTTATTTCTTTTTTATTTTTTGAGATGGAGTCTTGCTCTGTCACCAGGCTGGAGTGCAGTGGCTCAATCTCCGCTCACTGCAACCTCCAACTCACTGGTTCAAGTGATTCTCCTGCCTCAGTCTCCTGAACAGCTGGGATTACAGGCATGCTTCACCACACCCAGCTAATTTTTGTATTTTCAGTAGAGATGGGGTTTCACCATGTTAGCCAGGATGGTCTTGATCTCCTGACCTCATGATCCACCAGCCTCAGCCTCCCAAAGTGCTGGGATTACAGATGTGAGCCACTGTGCCTGGCCGGTGACACAGTTTTTTTTAGAACATCTGCAAGTGAATTCACTTTGGAGTGAAAGGAGAACATTTCTTTCTCAAAGTGACTGAAATGCCTGCAGCTCCTGTCCTGTTCAGAGGACCCTCCAAGGTAACCAGGAACCCAACCTAACATTGGAGAGTTTGTTCCTTCACGATTGAGGTTGTTTGTCTGTGTCCCCACCTACATCTCATCTTGAATTGTAGCTCTCATAATTCCCACATGTTGTGGGAGGAACCAGGTGGTAGATAATTGAATCATGGAAGTGATTTCCCCTATACTGTTCCTGTGGTAGAGTATAAGTCTCATGAGATCTGATGGTCTGATAAGGGGAAACCCCTTTCTCTTGGCTCTCATTCTCTCTCACCTGCTGCCATATAAGATGTGCCTTTCACCTTCTGCCATGATTCTGAGGCCTCCCCAGCCATGTGGAACTGTGAATCCATTAAACCTCTTTTTCTTTATCAATTACCCAGTCTCAGGGATGTCTTTTTTTTTTTTTTTGAGACGGAGTCTCGCGCTGTTGCCCAGGCAGGAGTGCAGTGGTACGATCTGGGCTCACCGCAAGCTCCACCTCCCGGGTTCCCGCCATTCTCCTGCCTCAGCCTCCCAGTGTCTGGGATTACAGGCGCCCGCCACCACGCCTGGCTAATTTTTTGTATTTTTAGTAGAGACAGGGTTTCACCATGTTAGCCAGGATGGTCTCAATCTCCTGACCTCGTGATCCGCCCGCCTCGGCCTCCCAAAGTGCTGGAATTATAGGCGTGAGCCACCGCGCCCGGCCAGGTATGTCTTTATCAGCAGCATGAAAATGGACTAATACAATGATCAATAGTGAAAGCACCTTGAGATGAGCATCTTAAGGGCTATTTCTTTCAGAATGTGATGAAGCTTAATGAACCAACTGATCCTGCTCCATCAGAGAGGGTTCTCTCTGAAAAGCAGAAAGCTCCCATGCCCCATTCTTCATTCTGCTGAACAATTAAGCCAAAGATGGCCTTTCTCTTTGTGCTTCTTTCCTGACCATGCCTGTTCTATCCAAATGTTCTTTCTTCAGACATTAAACTCCAGTCAAGTAGCCGTTCCAGGAGACCTAAAAGGCATCTAAAACAGAGTCTCATCACATACAGACTCAATTTGTTTAATTTCATTTTCAGAGAGAAAACTTACCTCCAAGCCCCAGGGTGAACCTCCCTGTAAGCTCCACATACAACCAACATGACATGGTACAAAATAGACACCATGCCTGAACTTGAGCTTACCAAACTAACATGGAAACAAGAAATCTGCCCTAAACATATAATTTGGAGCAGAGGGGTATGACGAAGAGAAGCATAGATTCACTATCCTAGGCTCTTGTTCAAACCCTGTCGTGTGATTTTGGGAAAAACACTATACCTACTGTCTTGAAAATAGTAGGCCCGAGGTGAAGGGTGGTTCAGAAAATCTCTCATGACTGAAACCCATTCACTTATTCATTCATGCATTCATCACATATTGTCCTAGCACCTACTGTGTATAAGGGACTGTGTCACAGGCAAGATTAGTAGACATGAATCTTGCCTTCAAGGAACTTCCAATCTATAGCTTTCAGATATAAAATGTCATGATTCAAAATATGATGATAGGCTGGGCACAGTAGATTACACCTGTAATGCCAGCACTTTGGAAGGCCGAGGCATGTGGATTACCTGAGGCCAGGAGTTCAAGACCAGCCTGGCCAACATGGTAAAACCCTGTCTCTACTAAAAGTACAAAAATTAGTCAGGTGTGATGGCACATGCTTGTAATCCCAGCTACTTGGGAGGCTGAGGCAGAAGAATTGCTTGAACCTGGGAGGCAGAGGTTGCAGTGACTTGAGATTGTGCCATTGCACTCCAATCTGGGTGATAGAGCGAGATTCCATCTAAAAAAAAAAAAAATGATGATAAACAGAAAGTGTATTAGCACAGGGGTGGGACGATCATCTTAGGGAGGCTGTGAGCTACATGGGGAAGGGTCAGATGGTCTTAGGTTCAAACTTAGCTGTTTCGTCTTGGGTGAGTTCCTTGATCCCTTCTAGTTTCCACTTCCTTGTCCATAAAACAATGGGCATAAAAGATCCACTTTGGAGTGTTGAGAGGTGTAGAGCTGAATCATACAAAATACCCCACATGTAGTTGGTATTCAATAAACCATCTTCTCAAGTTCACTCTCAACCCTCAACATCCGTTTTCTATCCAAGCAACTGATTGATCTTTTCAAGAATGTAAAGCTGTCATATCACTTAGAAGCCTCCATGCACCCATTCAAATACATAGCAGGGAGGGCATATGCCTCCCCTGTCGAAGGTAAATTTGTCCTTGTCCAGGGCCTTTGAGCTCTTCCTTTCCTTTTTTTTTTTTTTTTTTTTTTCTTTTCTTCTTTCTTTTTTTCTTTTCTTTTCTTTTCTTTTCTTTTCTTTTCTTTTTTTTTTTTTTAAGACGGAGTCTTGCTCTGTCACCTAGGCTGGAATGCAATGGCACGATCTCAGCTCACTGCAACCTCCGCCTCCTGGGTTCATGCCATTCTCCTGCCTCAGCCTTCCAAGTAGCTGGGATTACAGGTGCCCGCCACCACGCCCCACTAACTTTTCATATTTTTAGTAGAGATGGGGTTTCACCATGTTGGCCAGGCTAGTCTCGAACTCTTGACCTCAGGTGATCCACCCGCCTCAGCTTCCCAAAGTGCTAGGATTACAGACATAAGCCACTGCACCCAGCCAATATTTTTTGAATGTATATCATTGTTATTACTACTATCATTTAGTGGTTGGAATATATCTAAGGAAAGATTTCTCAGGTTATAGCTGTACCTTGAACCAGACGAGGAAACTTAGTTGCATGCCTGAAATACAAAGCTGGGAAGGACTAGTAGGAGGAAGGAGGGTGTGGGCCCTGGAGGGAGTCTTTTTTTTTCTTTTGAGACAGGGTCTCACTCTGTTGCCCAGGCTGGAGTGCAATGGCACAAACATGGCTCACTGCAGCCTTGACCTCCCAGGCTCAAGCGAGCCTCCCACCTCAGCCTCCCAGGCAGCTGGGACTATAGGTGTGTGCCACCATTTCTGGCTAATTTTTTAATTTTTTTATAGAGAGGAGGTTTTACGATGTTGCCCAGGTTGGTCTCAAACTCTTGGACTCCAGCGATCCTCCTGCCTCAGACTCCCAAAGTGCTGGGATAACAGGTGTAAGCCCTATGACTGGCCTGATGGAGTCTTTTAATGCAATAGAAAGAACTCCAGGCTAGGTGCAGTGGCTCACACCTGTAATTCCAACACTATGGTAGGCTGAGGTGGGTGGATCACCTGAGGCCAGAAGTGCGAGACCAGCCTGGCCAACATGGTAAGACCCTGTCTCTACTAAAAATGCAAAAATTAGCTGGGAATGGTGGCATGTGCCTGTAGTCCCAACTACTTGGGAGGCCGAGGCAGTGGAATCACTTGAATCCAGGAGGCGGAGGTTGAATGAGCTGAGATCGTGCCACTGCACTCCAGTCTGGGTGTGCAGTGCGACACTCCATCTAAAGAAAAAAAAGATAAGAAAAGAGAAAGAGCTCCAGATTTGGAGCTAATAGGTCTGAATTCTGGGCCCAATTTTACCACAAGCTACCTCTGTTCTTTAACTTCTCAGAACTTAGTTTTTTCATACATAATTTTTTAAAAAAAGATTGGACTAACTTGACCTTAAAAGTTCCCTCATCTCTGAAATTCTGTGCCTTAAGAATGAGCCACCTCTGAGGAAGCCCAGAAGTGTGCATGTGAGATGCCACAGGAAAGCTTAGAAGGGAGCAGTGGGTTTGCCCCTCTCTGAGCAAAACTACTCAGATCCTTGATACCCATTCACTCCAAGCCAGACCTTCCCCTCACCACACCCTTCTTCATGCTCACAGCAGCTGCTCAGAGGTATTGACTAAATGAACAAATGAATGTCCCCTGGAACCAGCAGAGTGGAAACTGAAAACTCAGTGACTCAGCAGGAAGGACCACTGAGTCACGCAAGCCACTTCTTGTTTTCTCAGTGTACTCCAAGCCAAGTCCTGACAGGGTGGGAAGGCAGCAGAGCTCTAGCTCTCGTATGTTCACATATAACAGCACTGCAAGGAGAAGGCCTTCAAAGTCTAAAACTGGAGGTAGGAGGGGAGGAAATGAAAATCACTTAACCTTTGTTCCAGTTCTCTGCAGCAAACCCTAATATCCAACTAAAAGATCATATAGCCTGATAT
Organism: Rhinopithecus bieti; assembly: GCF_001698545.2. Taxonomy (NCBI): domain Eukaryota; kingdom Metazoa; phylum Chordata; class Mammalia; order Primates; family Cercopithecidae; genus Rhinopithecus; species Rhinopithecus bieti. The sequence goes on from NW_016823727.1 coordinate 173,290, forward strand.
CTTAAGGGTGATAAAATCAGTTTCTAGAGTGCCAGATATAAAAGGGGCTGTATCAGTTACCCAATCCTATGTAACAAACCACCACTTAATGGATTAAAGCAGAAACCATATTATTTGCTCACAACTCTATGGGTCTGTAATTTGGTTGAGCTCAGCTAAGCGGTTCTTCTGCTGGTCTTATAGGAATCACACATGTGACTATGGTCATCTGGTGACTCAGTTGGGGTTAGATGGTCTAAGATGGCCTCACTCACATGTTTGGTGGTTGGTGCTGGCTGTTGGTTGAGCCTCTCTTTCCACATTATCTTTCATCCTCAAGGAAGCTAGTTTAGGCTTGTTCACATGGGTAGAGCATCATTCCAGGAACGACAGTGGAAGCTGCAAGATCTCTTAATGCTCAAACTCAAACATAATGTTACTTCTATTACAATCTGTCTGTCAAAGCAAGTTACAGAGCTAGCCCAGATTCAAGGAGAGAGGAAATAGATTCTACTTCTTAGTAGGAGAAAAAGCAAAACTATGTAGCAAAGGGAGCAAACATGCAGGGATGGGAGAAGTTATGGCACTCTTTATACTCAACCTACTGCCAAGACCTTGATACTCAGATACTCGTGCAGTCCTCTCATTCTTCTTCTATTTTTTTTTTTTTTTTTTTTGAGACAGGGTCTTACTCTGTCTCCCAGGCAAGAGTGCATTGGCATGAACACAGCTCACTGCAGTCTTGACCTTCTAGGCTCAAGCAATCCCCCATCTCATGTGCCCACAAGTATCTGGGACTACAGGTGCACACCACCACGCATGGCTAATTTTTGTATGTTTTGTAGACATGGGGTTTTGCCATGTTGGCCAGGCTGTTCTTGAACTCCCAGGCTCAAATGATTCACCTGCCTCAGTCTCCTAAAGTGCTAGGATTACAGGTGTGAGCCACCGCACCCATCCAGGCCTATCATTCTTGAAATGAGGAGACTGATACACAAATAAGTTAAGTGCCTTGGTCAGGTTCATAGAGTTAGTGGCACATCCAGAATGGAAACTTATGCCTCCTGCTTGTCAGTCCAATGTTTTCACACCTTCAAGGACCTTTTCTATCTGCAGCCTCCTTCTTCTTTACCCAAACCTAGTGACAGAGTCAGTCTTTTGAGCCACTCTACTTGTCAGAGCCATTCTTTAGACTAGCTGGCTCATATAGATTTAGTAACAGAATACCAAAATCCTATTTCCAAGGCTGGCCACAGCTGCCTTAGTTCTATGAATCTCCCTAATAGGAAAGGAGATTCCATTTCATCTTCTGGTCCCTTGGCTCCCAGGCCATAGCTAGATTGGATAGACAAATCTCCTTTTGCTGGATTTTTAAAAGGCATTTCATAAAATGTGCTTTGTATATGAAGAAATGTTCAATATCACTAATCATCAGAGAAATGCAAATCAAAACTGCAACGAGATACCATGTCATCCCAGTTAAAATCTTTTGTTGCCCAGTCATGGTGGCTCATGCCTGTGATCCCAGCACTTTGGAAGGTCGAGGCAGGAGGATCCCTTGAGTTCAGGAGTTGGAGACCAGCCTGGACAACATGGTGAGACTCTGTCTCTACAAAAAATAAAAAATTAGCCAGGCATGGTGGCACATGCCTGTAGTCCCAGTTACTCAAAAGGCTGAGGTGGGAGGATAACTTGAGCCCAGGAGTTCAAGATCATCTTGAGCAACATGGTAAGTCCACATCTCTACAAAAATTTAAAACAATAAAAATAAAAAGTGGCTTTTATCAAAAAACTGGGCAATAACAGATGTTGGTGAGGATGTGCAGAAAGGGGATCCCTCATACACTGCTGGTGGGAATGTAAATTAGTACAGTTACTATAGATAGCAGTATGGAGATTACTCAAAAAAGCTAAAAATAGAACTATCATATGATCCAGCATTTCTACTACTGGGTATATATCTAAAAGAAAGGAAATCAGTATATTGAAGAGATATATGCACTCCTGTGTGTATTGCAGCACTATTCACGATTGCTAAAATAAGGAATCTATCTAAGTGCTCATCAGCAGATGAATGCATAAAGAAAATGTAATACATATACACAATGGAATATTATTCTGCCATAAAAAAGGATGAAATCCTGTCATTTGCAGCAACACAGATGGAACTGGAGGTCATTGCGTTAAGTGAAATAAGCTAAGCACAGAAAGACAAATGTTGCATGTCCACACTTTTTAGTGTGGAAGCTAAAAAAGCAAATCTTATGAAGACAGAGAATAGATTGATGGTTGCTGGAGGCTGGGAAGGGCTGGGTGAGGGGAGATGAAGAGAAGTTGATTAATGGGTACAAATATGTGGTTTGACAGAATAAATAAGACCTAGTATTAGATATTAATAGATCAATAGGGTGACTATAGTTTCCAGTAATCTATTGTGTATTTCAAAATAGCTAGAAAAGGGCTGGGTACAGTGGATCACACCTGTAATCCCAGTACTTTGGGAGGCCAAGGCAGACAGATCACCTGAGGCCAGGAGTTTGAGATCAAAATAGCTAGAACAGAATTCGAATGGTTGTAGCATAAAAAATAGACAAATGTTTAAGGTGATGGATAGCCCAAATATGCTGATTTGGTTTTTACAAATTATATGAATGTATTCAATTATCACATGTACCCCAAAACTATGTACATCTATTATATATCAATTAAAAATAGTGATTTGTAGTTGTCATTTTTAAGGCAATACATCTCTAGTATATCTTGGAAGGGTACTAACAAAATCTGTTAGATACAATGCCACTGTAAAGAATTAGTTCACCAGCCAGGCTGGGTGCAGTGGCTCATGCCTGTAGTCCCAGCACTTTGGGAGGCCGAGGTGGGTGGATCACTTGAGCTCCGAAGTTCGAGACCAGCCTGGGCAACATGACAAAATCCCATCTCTACAAAAACATACAAAAAATTAGCCAGGTGTAGTGGTACATGCCTCTAGTCCCAGCTACTCAGGAGGCTGAAGCAGGAGAATTGCTTAAGCCCGGAAGGCAGAGGTTCCAATGAGCCAAGATAGTGCCATTGCACTCCAGCCTGGGAGACAGAGTGAGACCCTGTCTCAAAAAAACAAAACAAAACAAAACAAAAACAAAACAACCAAAAAAACCAAATCAAATTAGTTCACCAGAACAGCTTCTGCAAGTGAAGGCTAGAGGGAATAATATTAATTATCTAACATTTATTGTGCTCAAACTACATCCAGACACTGGGCTGGGCGTTTATATATATTAGCTCATTTAATTCACATAACAACCTTGTGACATAAGTTTTATGGCTTTCACCATTCCTAAAATTGGTCTCTCAAACATCATGTTTATGTCAAATTGCCAAATTCAAGGTTTCACAACTTCAATTTTTTTCAATTCTCTGCATCATTTGAGAATACATATTCATTCAATAGTCCATATGTCCATTCTACTAAGTGACAAGACCTGGTTTAGGTATAGGAGATACAGCAATAAACAAGTCAGAAACAGTTCTTATGCTTGTGGACCTTATTTCTTGCCTAGTGGGCTGGACATTGAATAAATGGCAGCCAATAGGATGGGGGTTATGAATAGGGAGGTGGAGAAGCCCTCAGAGAAGGCATCTCTTGGACTCTGGGAGTCGAAACTCTCCAAATTCTAGTTCCTATTTCTCTGACCACTCCTTTGCCGATTCCTTTTCCTCCATGTGCCCTTTAAATCCTGGCATTCACTAAGGGCTGGTCCTCATAGCTCTGTCTTCTTTCCTGTCCACCTCTTGGTGATCTCAGCCAGTTCTCCTGCTTCAGGAATGCTTGGCTCAGCTCATGCTTTGAATCATGTCTTCTTTCCTTCTGGTTTAATATGCTTTTCCTGGGAGCTCTCCCAAGCTCCATGGCTTCAACACCTGCTGAGGATTCCCAAACTTGTTCCCTAGTCCACATTTCCAGTTCCCTATAGGATACTGTCATCAACCTATGCAGAACCACACCTTGGCCATTCAAACCTCCTTGCTGGTATTTTTAGTTCTGCCATCATTTACCCTAGCCCTTTCAGCCTGCTAAAATCCTGTTCACCTTTTGAAGTCTGCCCACCCTCTTCAGGTGGAGCCCATCTCTTCCTCCTCTGAGCCCCTCTGTGTATTTCCCCCTCGCTACTTCCATACTTAATCACTTTAAAGACGAATTAGCTTTTTCTGTAACTGGCTTCTCATGTGCTCCCTGAGACTGTGTGCTCCCTGAGGGCAGGGATCAAATCTTGTTCATCTTGAAATGCTCCATGTTTTGCACAACAGTAAATGCCCAAGTTTACTGTTTATTGCATTGTTGAACTAAATTTGGATCTAGGAACTATTTTCAACTCCACAGTCAAAAGTAGCACATTTTGTTCTGACTATAACACTTCTTTTAGAGTTTCTATTAGAGTTAGTCAACTTCTCTTGTCTCGGTCATGAGATTGTGGGCAAATTTTATGGGCAACCCGACTCTCCACCTCTGCCCCCACATTTTATTTGTCTTTATCCACCAACCCCCCCAGTACTTTGGCTTCTCCTTGGTAAGAGGTCATTCATTCATTTGTTTATGTACTTATCTAACAAGTACTAATTGAATTCCTCCTTTGCACCAGGAATTGTTCAAGGCAAAGTCCCTGCCCTCAAGGAATTCAAATTCTAGTAATTTGGACATGGACAATAAACAAGCAAATAAATAAGCAAGAAAATACTAGATTGATACAAGCTATGAAAGGCAACAACAGGGTGGTAAGACAGAATGAGAATGGGAAGGTACCACTTTAGCTAACATTGTTCAGGGTCAGCCTCCCTGAAGGAGTTTGGACTGAGACTTGAGTGGCAGAAGGAAACTGGCTCTAGGCCAGGTGTGGTGGCTCAAGCCTATAATCCCAGCACTCTGAAAGGCCGACGTGGTAGGATCGCTTGAGCCCAGGAGGTTGAGGCTGCAATGAGCTGTGATTGTACTACCACACCCCAGTCTGGGTGACAGAGTGAGTGAGACCCTGTCTCAAAAAAAAAAAAAAAAAAGGTCTAGAAGGTCCAGAAGAGATTTCAGGAAAGAAGACAGGCACATCGGAGACACCAAAGGAGCATCATCTGCATTGCATGGAACAAGCACGTAGGACGAGCAGACACGGGGGAGGTAAGCAGAACCAATCGTGGGGACTTGGAGGCAGGTAAGGACTTTCAATTTTATTAAAAGCAAAATAGGGAGCCATTAAAGGGTTTTGTGCAGAGGAGAGACAATCTGATTTATTCTGTAAAAATAGCTCTTTAAAAAGAATGTAGAGTGGACAGAGTGGGAGCAGAAAGACCAGTTAAAAGAGTGTTGTAGTAGCCTCAGCAAGTGTACCAGTGGCTTAGAGCAGGTTGGCTGGTCTATGTCCACATGAGGCTTGATTCTGTCTGCTCTTACTGCCATTCCGACCCATCAGTCTGGCCAGGAAAATTCTCAGTGATGCCACTGCATCCCTGGTGCCCGTGAGAAATCCAGATGCTGAGAGGAACACCAGGTTTGGCCAGGAGCCCTCAGTCCTCTCAGTCCTCTTGTCTCTATCTCCGTGGTCTCTTGTGTTCTGGTTCAGCCCCACGGTAGGGATAGCCCTCTTTCTTTCTTTCTTTTTTTTTTTTTTGAGACAGGGTCTCGCTCTGTTGCCCAGGCTGGAGCACAGTGGTGTGATCTCGGCTCACTGCAACCTCTGCCTTCCAGGTTCAAGTGATTCTCCTGCCTCAGCCTCCCAAGTAGCTGGGATTACAAGTGCCCGCCACCATGCCCAGCCAATTTTGTATTTTAGTAGAGACAGGGTTTCACCATGTTGGCCAGGCTGGTCTCAAACTCCTGACCTCAAGTGATCCGCCTGTCTCGGCCTCCCAAAGTGCTAGGATTACAGGCATGAGCCCCCATGCTCGGACTGGGACAGCCCTGTTTCTAAGCCAGCCCTCCAGAGGGTTGGAGAGATTGGCGGGGCATGGGATTGCCTGAAAGCCAAGAGGGCTGTGTAATTTGGCATGTGTGGGCAGCTGCGGCAGCCGTCTAAGCTCTCAGCAGCTGCCTGAGCTGCAGGGCCCACTCCCTGGCTTGAGGCTTGTTGCCTCTGTCTTTACTTATTCTCACAGGGTCTCTGAATGCTAAAGCACACTGTTTGTTGTAGTTGTTGTTGTTTTCCCCTGGAAAATGAAGGAGCATTTTAAATCAATTTAACTGAGTTGAGTGAACTAGAAGCTTAAGAAGAGCTTAAAGGGCACTTGGCATTGGCCCCTCGTCTCCTGCAACACCTTGCAGGTCCTTCCTGCCCCTCCAGCTCAGCAAACCTTCTCTCTTCACCCCCCTGGACCAGCCTCCTTCCTCCTACGGCCCTTGTCATGTTTTGCCCTGCCTATCTAACCCTCCAGCCAGTCTCCGCTCTAATATCACTTCCTTCTAGTGGCTGTCCCCAAGGGCCGCCTGCCAGTCTATGTTATGTGCCCTGATTAAATGCATTCAAAGCACTAGGGACTTTCTCTTCACAGGACTCATGGTTAATTATAATCACATACTTACCAGCAGGGTGTGGACATATATATACTACGGCTCAGGGTTTTTTTTGTTTTAAAAAGGTCATTTACATTTTTTATTTTTATAACTGGTCTCATCTGCTCCCACTCCTGCTGATAATGGAGGGGAAAAGAAACTTACACTTACCAATGAAAGGTAACAGCCTCTTCCGGCTTAAAACAATCTGTTTCCCCCAAATAATCAGTTAATTCAAAGTTGAAACTTCCTATCAGGATTGCTTCCTTTTCTCTAAAGCATGCTTTCCCTGCCCGTCCTCCTCAATACAGGGTCCGGCTGCAGGGAGGCGTAGGTTAGAGGCCCTCGGTGTTGGGCAGGGCCCAGGGGGGCTACCATGGGCTAAGACCCACTCACGGGGGCCACCACTGCACCTACACCTGGGCTGTCGGGGGGGCCAGCTCCATCCTCTAGCCCTTGGCCACGTCTGAGCTTGCAGTGGCGTCATCCCCTGTCCGCCAGCTCACAAGCCTGCATTCTCAGCTGTCTTGGGAGTATGTCTTGGGGAATGTCCATGTCCCCTACAGGCCACACTCAAGTCAAGAGGAAACACGGAGCAATCACAGGCCCCTTTCCCTGAAAACACACCCACCACCACCATTTCGCCTCTGCTGTAGCTGCCCTCACAGTTCATGGATGCCATGCTAGACAATTTCCTCTGAGTTCCAAGCAAGAAGCAAAGCTTTGCCTTCTCTGAGCCAACTTCCTCTCCACCACTTGGGTCGTTCAACATCCTGCTCTGATGTTTGCTCATGGCGAAGGGGCCTGAAAGCAAAGATGCTATTCTCACTCCCACTCCGTCCTCCTCCCTTTTCTCCTTCCCTTCCTGGCTGGTGGGAATGACTTTGTGGCATGGTGGGAATGACTCTGTTGACTCACACTCTAGTGTAGGCAGTGTGAAGCTGTGCGGTAGGTTTGCCTCTTGCAGGTAAAGGCAAACCACTGCCCTCCCTGCCACCCACCACTTTTTCTTCATCCACTCCCCCACCAAACTGCCTTTTAAGATTATTGTCTCGTGGATGTATCAATTATAGAGATAGGGGTCTCACTTTGCTGCCAGGTTGGTTTCGAACCCCTGGTCTCAAGCTGTCCTCCTGCTTTGGCCTTCCAAAACTCTGGGATTACTGCAAGTGTGAGCAGCCTGTCTTATGGATTCAAAAATTGAGTGTGACCCTCAAAGTTGAGCAATGACCTCTTTCTTCTGCTTGGCATCCACCCACTCTGTATCAACCCATCTAGTAGGCAGGGGCTACATGGTTGTCAGGAAACAAAAACCATCTTTGCTTAATGTTTTAAAAAATAACTTCCCGTGAAGTAATTTGTCTGATTCTTTGCATAAGGTATAGCTGTACATCTCTTTTGCTCAGCACCATATACTTTGTGACTAACCCAGGTAGTCCTGAGTATCTGGGGCTGCAGGCACATGCCGCCACAGCAGGCTAATTATTTTACGTTTTGTAGAAACAGGGTCTCTCTTTGTTGCCCAGGCTGGTCTCAAACTGCTGGCCTCAAGCAATTCTCTAAAAGTGCTAGGATCACAGGTGTAATCCACTGCACCCAGCCTATTTCATTTTCAGTATGAATAAATGTTCATTATTTGATAGACTTTATTTTGGAACAGAAATAATATCTGGACAATGGTGGAAAAAGTAGATGTTACTATTTTAGATCAAAAATAAGATATGTGGCTGGGCATTGTGGCCCATGCCTGTACTCCCAACACTTGAGAGGCCAAGGTGGGCAGATCACCTGAGATCAGGAGTTCAAGACCAGCCTGGTCAACATGGGTAAACCCCATCTCTACTAAAATACAAAACTCAACCAGGTGTGGTGACTCGCGCCTATAATCCCAGCTACTGGGGAGGCTGAGGCAAGAGAATCACTTGAACCGGGGAGGTGTAGGTTGCAGTGAGCTGAGATGGTATCATTGCCTTCCAGCCTGGGCAACAGAACCAGACTCCATCTCAAGAAACAAACAAACAAACAAAATATATGAATATAAAACGATATAAGAGTCTTTTTCTAAGTGACTCATAAATTGGCTTTGAGGATTAGCCCACACAAGGATTTGGGACAAGGGATTCTAAAATGTTTTTTGTAGGGGTGTCTTGGGAAAAGGAGCAGGTCTTCCAAGGGGACCAGTTAGATGGTGATGGCCGGCATCTGAAAGCAAAGTTTCCAGTAAACGAGTTTTAAAGACAATAATGTTGCTTTATAGTAATCTTTTATACAATATTGGACTTTTACAGGAAACTATTTGTAATTGTAGTGAATTTCATCTAATAACCTACTAACTTGATTGTTTTGTATTCATGTAGAAATTGTAGGTCTTACATGATTTGGGGTTGTTGGAATCCAGGATTTTCTTCCCAATTGTTGCAAGCTTTCTCCAACAGTTACTTTGAATTTGCCCATTATCACTTTCTCTTCTCACTGTTCTCCTTTAACCTGATACTTGCTGATGATTCACAAGAGAAGTGAGCCCCTTACATACTTCTAGACTTCCTGTATATGTTTTATCAGAGCAATAATGATGACTGTTTCACCCTCATTAAGGGTAAAATAAGTCAAGATGGGCTCAAGCCTAGGTTAATATGCTTCTAACTTTGACTCTAAATGAAACCTGTCTTTAGGAAGAGGGTAGCTGAGGAATCACGTGTCCATAGGGGCCAGGCAGGTAACCTAAATGAATAAAGAGAGTTGGCTGTAAGAAAAGCAACAAGTGAGAAGCCCTCCATCAAGGTGGAAGCTTGGAACTGAGTCGTCTGCTGGGCTGTTTTAGAGACCCCTGGTCAGAGGCCTGCTGGTCTCGGAGTGTGGCAGGCCTGATTCCACAGGTGGAGGCCATGGCCCTACTGGGTCCTGTGAGAAACAGAGCTTGGAGAGCCAGGGGAGTCCCTCTCCTGGTTCATGATCCTTAGCAGGACTCCCTGGCTTACTCAAGCTCCATCTGATACTCAACCTTGGATTAGAAGGACCCTTGCTGCCTCCCTTTCATGGGAGTTGAGAACCTCCTGAAGCCCATGCAGGACTTTGGGCTCAGGTCAGCTTCAGACTCAGGCTTATTTTTCTGGGAATGTAGCAGACTCCCAGAGATCAGGGACTTGTATATCACCGTATTCAGGACTGAGCCGGTTGGCAAGCCGTAGTGGTTATGAAAATATCAAAATGCACCAAGTGACTCAAGGGTTAACACCTGACACAGGAGCTCAGGGCCTCCAGCATAGGCCCAGCAACATCTCCAAAGTCCTCCTGAAACTCTGAAAAACAAAACTGATGAGTTAGGGCCAAAGCCTTCCTGTTACATGTGTTGAAAATCACACCTGATTGTCCTTCAAACGTAACCCAGTGCCTGGCACCTTCTATGAATGAATGAATACATGAATGAATGGATGTAAGGCTGGAGGCGACAGCTGTTCAGTACATGTCTGTTGCCTGAATGAGTCTTCATCTCTTGTTTTCTGAAAATGCAGGCGTTCCTTACACACAGCCCAGCACTCTGAATCCATCTTAAATAGCATTTTACACTGGCTTGAGAACTCAAGGTTGCCCTCTTACTTGTACCTGGGCTTTTATATAACACGCTTTAATCACCTGCCTGGCAGCTGTCAGAAAATCTTTCTGTTGTAACACATCCAGAGAAAAAAGTCATATTTTGCTTTACATACTAAAGTGAAAAATAGGTCCCTGGCTGAACATAATGGAAGTCATTCGTTCCGGATAAAGCAATTCAGAAAAAGATATCCCCTAAAAAGTTAGTGCAGTCCACTCAGAACTCCCTCCTCTGATGGGCTGGGGAAGATCCTTAGACTTAAGAGCTATTTTGAGGGGGTTGGGGATGCTTTAATTTCCCATAACGGCAAGTGTCTAGGAAATCTGTCTATTAACTGTAACTGTTTGCTCCTGAAATGTGTGATTGGCCCCATTTGAGGGGTAACAAATGCTCCTTTAAGTGCCTGGCAGTCCCCATTAGAGCGAGTGTGGAAGTGGCTTCTGTGATCCCTAGCCAGAAGGTGAGGGCTTTCAGTCAGGAAGAAGAGTGGAGAGAAACTTCTTACATTTCAGAATTTGCCTTTTCCCTCAAGCCCCTCTCCCTGAAACCAGGGAATCTGATAACATTTTTTCTATAATTTTTTTTTTGTCACCCATCTATGTAACCAGAGGCAGAAAGGAGCCACTTGGTTTAGAATACAAGGCGGAGGCATAAGGTGGGGAGAGTCCCCAAAGCTGCGCGCTGGTTTCATCTAGGCTCTCGTCTTTCAGATTTAGTGATGGAATTCTCCCTGTCAGAGCCATGGTTTTCATAACCCTAAAACCAGAGCTGTGTGGCCTCAGGGTGGGCAGCAGAGATTCCTGTGGCAGCTTCTTCTGAGCCCTGGTGGATGGGAGGACAGAAGGCAAGGGGGTGGAAAGGGACAACTCCAGCCCTCACTAGTGACTTGGGGGTGGAGTGAGGATACAATTCTCAAGTCCTTTATGGGTGAGTTTCTCAAAGCTCAACTCTGGCTGAAACTAGGGAGCCAAACCAAATCCCTGCCTTGTGGGAAGCAATGATTTAGCCACTTTCAGCTTTTGTTCAAACCCTCCTGAAAGGGAGCCGCCCTGTACCACACGGAACTTCAGGGAAGCGCATGCCCTCCCCAGAAATGACAAATGGAAAAGACAGAACAGTCTCCGGCCAGGCCAGGACACAGTCTCTGGAAAGAGGTTGTTTTTGTCTCCATTGCCATAGAAAACACATCCTTTTAACTTAATAAGTAGGGAAACAGCATAATCACACGCGCTGGAGGTTACCAAGGTGAACAGAATCCAAGATTAAAATCTGCCAGTCCAGGGGTGCATGGAAGCATGAGAGGCCCGAAGAGGAAATCTAGTTTGCTGTTGGTAAATTTTTTTGGATACTGTTTATGTTTGAACTTTTCTCTGTTTTCCTGTAGAAACTTCCGTACCCTCTTCCTGTGTCCCTACAAAAGCCTGGACAATGCAGTCCCAGCCCTGCTGCAGAACATGGGCAGGCCCCACCTTCCTCCTTCCTGCGGGGATATCCTTTCCTATAGAAGAGGTAAGAATGTAAGGTTCATGTGAAAATGTGATTATATTCCTTATCTCAGTCATTTCACGATTTGCTGTTTGGCGACAATAAGTCAGCCTGGCCACATTCACAATAGAGGTGGCCCCGGTTCCTAGTTTTGGCTCGTGCTGTTTTCTCAGCTGAAGAGGGCAACTGGCTGTTAAAAACGCTGCCTGTTTTCCAGGATCTTATCAGGAGTTCATGTCTAAGGCCAGAAAGAGAAGGGAGGGCTCCATTTTTTTCCTCTCTCCTCATTGTTTCCAACTGAATTGGCAGGAAATGGGAGTCCTCCACCTGTCCCTCTCGGGAGCAAAATTGATTTGATTCCATTTTTCAGATGTATCCGCTACCACCAGAAGTTGGGGACATTTCCGCTCACCCCAAAACGAATGCATTCCTGGATTGACATAAATGACATCTTTCAGAATTGCAAATTAATCACATTTAAATGGGGATCTTTGGGACGGGGGATTGGTGTCAATTGCCCCACAGAATCTCAGGTTTGCTTTTTGTTCTCATTCACCCTTTTGTGAAGTGCCTTTTGGGGCTGTGAGGCTTGACTGACTCCAACAAGTTTGTGTGAATGTGGTGTGTGTTTGTGTGTAGTGTGTGTAGTTTGCATGTACCATCGATGGCGTGGACACTCAGAGAACTGAAATCCTTCGCACAGGGTCTCACATAAATCGAAACTGTTCCCTTTCACAGCTGCCTTAGAGCATATGTTTCAGGCAGGGTAATACAGGATCCAGATAGAAACTAAGTCCATTTCTCAAGACTCATAGTGTGTTTGTGGTTGACCTAGTATTTTCCACTTAACCCAGTTCAGCCAATTCAGCCAATTTGAACCAAAATCACAGTCCATCTAGATGCTTTATTTCATCTAAAAACAACCCCAGATGATTCTATTTTGAGGGGATCAATCATTTTACTACCTAGAGGAAAAGCTTAAACATAGGAATTATATAAACCACAGTATTCCATAAACAGGAGGACTTTCCTACTCAATGTCAACACTTCATCTTGGATCTTAGACTCAGAAACCGGGCAGTTACTAGAAGGAGCCCTGAAACAATCCATTTCCAACTACCCTCAAGAGCACAAGAAGCAGAAACAGCATTTTGATTCCACCCTAGCAGGGTCCTGGTTTTCCCAGGTCACATTATCCTCAATCTAGGGTACCGACTAAGATCAAAGATCATGCTTCTGCCCCGTCTTGTTTAGGAACTCCAGCTCCTCACACCCACTGCAACCATGGTGGCTGCCTGTGGCTCTTCTGCTGTGTGAGGATATTTGCAGGCAGGGCGAAATGTTCCAGACTCCTTCCTCCCTGTGGGTTCTAGAGGACCCACGAGGTATCGGTGCTCCCAGACCTCCCTGCTTCTTGACCCCCTGGGCTGTATTTGATGGGAGCCACCCGCCTCTGCCCCACTCATGCTCATCCTTGGGTACCCAACTGATGTTCTAAATACGGAAGTCAGTAGATGGGCCAAAAGCCACATACATAGAAAGGGTGTTTCCATGCAAGTGAGACAACCAACTTAAAATCAGCCTCTCCGAAATGAGACCTGTGGGAGAAAAATATTTTAACATCCTTGTATTGTATGAACCAATGCTTTCCTTCAACCCCAATGTTTCCTTTCTCTACTTGGTGCTTGCCCAGGTCCCTATGCCTTTTGAAGCAGTTGGGCTCTTCTGCACCGACTGCCTCAGAGAAAGGATGTTACAATGGAAAACAGAACCGGGAAAAGACTTCCTGACTTTTGAGTTTCAAAAGCTTAGTTCATTAGGGAAATGGAAAAGACTCAGAAAAGATTAAACACTGGGCAGAAGTATTGTGAGTGAGAACCAAATTCCTTACTAGCTCTACCATCTGAGCTTCAAGGACTGTAGATATCCAGTGGGGAGGGGAACTGATGGGGACGGGGGCGAGAGGGTCAGATCTGAAGAAACTCCAGGGGCATGAGGCAGACCCAGCATCCATGGACAACCCAGTATCCACTCACATGAGCCTGTGCACCACCCACGCATTGGGGCTGCACTGGGTGTCTTGTCCTTTGGCATCCAATGAGGACCTCCTAGGATGGCTGTTGGCATTTTTCTCACTGACCATTTAGCAGGAATAACAACTGTCTTTGCCTCCAAACCTGGCTATGTTTCAGTTGAGAAGACTGATTCCATGCGGTCAACCTAATATGCAATATCTCATGGTGCTTGTAAGCCCCCAAGAAGGAGGATGGGGCCCTTGCGTACGTGGCAAGGTAGTGCCATAGAAGGAAAAGTTTCTGAGTCTACAATTGAAGGCAGATGGAACCAGCTCAAGATTTTCCTCAAAGAATAACAGTGGTTAAGTCCTGCTCCCACACCAAACTCTCCTTATTCTATGATCCTCTGGCCTTCTAAAGAGTGCTACATTGCTCTTCATGTTGAAAAACTTTGAACTATGTCCCACAGAGCTAGTCTGGTGGTCTATTTGGTGATTCTACTCTGTGTTGCATTTCTAGTCTTTGACCTAACCTTGACCTTGACCCTGATCTTGGGTACTTGCTTGGTTTCCCAGGTTTTCACATCCCTCATCATAAACCATGCCCTCCCCAGCTCCCAGGCCAGGTATGTAGCAGCCTTTATCTCCCCTTCTTTACTAGGGTGTCAGTCTCAACGTCTCAGTCACCCTACTTATCAAGGGCACAACAGTCACATACCTGGAGGTTCCTAATCTCCATGAAACCCTCAAACCACACCCTTCCTCATTTTGCCTAACATGAAGTGAGTCACAGGTAATATGGCATCCTCAGGGTCATACCATAAGAACCAGATGGAGAAGGGTTTTGCCTGGGATGAGTCAAGGTATTACATTAATGGGACCAGGTTGGGCCAGTGACTGGCTGGAATCCCTTCTTGTCAACAGGGAATCCCTTCCTTACTCTTTTTCCTCCCATGACTGGTATGGTTAGACCATCCTGGGGACAAACTCACCCTTCTCTTCACTAGAGGAAGGGTGGTGGGGAGGAAATAACTTTTCTGCAGCCTAGAGGTAAGACCCAGAGGACCACAGGAATGGGTCTGGAGGGCAAGTGGCCATAGCTAAGACTGTAAACCAGAGAAGAAAGAGGGCAAGGAAACCAGATCAGTCACCAATGCTAACGTCCTCTGGGCATGTCAACACTGGGAAGATGAAAATGGAAAACATGAAGAGGAAGTATCACTTCTGGCTTATGTTATGTACTTGGCACAGTGTTAATTTCCACCCTTGCACCTGCCCCATGCCCTTCTCTGCTTCACAGAGGCCTAATTAATGTTACACAGTGTCCAATAGGCCTCCAATGAAGGCTATTATAAAAGTGCAGAAACAATCATCATCACAGACTCTAATTTGATAAGAACTTCCTCTCAGCCTGAAGTGAGTATTAACTATATTCGAAGGTCTAAGACTGTTGTCAGTGTGTTTCAAAGATTATCACTACCTGGGGGGAAGAAACGCACCATGAAAGGAGATTTTTCATGGTGAAGTTATAAAAGTATTTAGAGTTGAAAAAAAGGAAAGACACAAACATCAAGAGATTATGAGTGACAATGAAATTAGACTAGTTAGCAGAAACAGAGCAGGGCCTCAACCAGGTGACGGCAGGACTGATTTTTACGTAAGGTTTTCAGGTCAAGTCTATTAAAGGAACAGCTGGGCCCGTGAGCTTTCGTTGCAGTGCTATTTCTCTGCATTGAATACTGGCTAAAATTAATGGGGCATATGATAGGGCTGGAAATTTTTTATTAAAATAGAGAGGCTTTTGTGGTAAATTATGGTAGCTAGGGGTTTAAGGTTGAGGGGAGGGGAAGGTCCTGGAACATTTCTTCTACCAATTGCCCTAGCAATTATATCCATCTTTGGAATCTGAATGCCTGTCTTCTAATCCCAAGTGAACTCGGAGCAAGTGATTTAACATTTTTGTCCTTAATGTCTTCATTTGTCAAATGAAAATAGTGAAAATGCCGTCCTGGCATGGTGGCTCACACTTGTAATCCCAGCACTTTGGGAGGCTGAGGCAGGCAGATCACCTGAGGTCGGAAGTTCGAGACCAGCCTGACCAACATGGAGAAACCCCGTCTCTACTAAAAATACAAAATTAGCTGCGCATGGTGGTGCATGCCTGTAATCCCAGCTACTCAGGAGGCTGAGGCAGGAGAATCACTTGAACCTGGGAGGTGGAGGTTGCTGTGAGCCGAGATCTCTCCATTGCACTCCAGCCTGGGCAACAAGAGTGAAACTCCATCTAAAAAAAAAAAAAAAGAAAGAAAAAGAAAAGAAAAAAAGAAAATAGTGAAAATGCCTTATAGGGTTGGTGTGAAGATAGGTGAGTTCATATGTGGAAAATACTGTCACATAGAAGGTACTGCTAGAGAGTTTACCATCATTATTATTATGGTCACCATTGTTACTGTATTCTGCTCTGGGAAACCTCTTGAACAGGGAATCTGTTAGAGCCTGAATGCACTTTACATGAGTCCCAAAGAAGGTCTAAGGACCCAGGGAAAAGAAAATTGAGAAGAAGTAGAAGGAGAGTAAAGCCTCTATGAAGATTTTCTTGGACAGGTTTTCACTGTTTTTGAAAGCTTTTTCACACTGTTCCACTACATTCTACCCTACCCGTAACCCTTATCAAAACACCCTCACCCATTGAACCAAGGTGTTTCCAATCACATTTCAAACCCTGCCTTTAGCCCAATGCTTTGAAGCGACACTGGCTACAACAACATCATTTGACCCTTCTCTCTCTTAGTTATTGTGGGGTTTTCTCAACATATTTTAGATGATTTTAGGTTTAGATTTAGATTTTAGATTTTAGATGTGCCCTTCCTTTTGGCACACGACAGGGTTACACCTCTCGCCCACCTTGGGGGGTTGGTTGGGGCTTAGTGGCTAGTTCTGGCTAATGAGTTGTGAAAGCCAATGAAGTGTGTCACTTGCATTTAATGGCCAATGCAGTTGGAGAGGGCAACAGTTCCATCAGCCTGCATCCTCAGTGGCTTTCATAATTGAATGGTATATGTGGTGTGACTCTGTTTACGTTACTAAATATATTTTATATTCATAAAACCCCCGGAAGGATATTCACTAAGCCCATAGTAGCGGCTCTGTCTATGGGGGTAAGATCGCCTGGTACTCTTCCACTTTTTAGTGTCTTGCTGGACTTCTTATAAGAAGCACTCATTATCTGTGTGATAATAGTCGTAATGACTATTGTTCACTGAGCACTTACAAAGTGCCAAGGATGCCACTAAGTTCATGTGACAATCTTCACAATGTAACAACAGGAAGAAAGGGTTTTTTTGTTTATTGTTTTTGTTTTTTGTTTTTTATCATACCTATTTAATGGATGAGTAAATGGAAGGACAGAGAGGTTAAGTAATTTGTCCCAAGTCACAGAGCTATGAAATGTCAGACTCAGGATCTGAACCCAGTTAGTTTAGCTATATGATGTATGCTTTTAGTCACTGGACTACAATCTAAATAATAACGATTTTTTTTTTTTTTTTTTTGAGACGGAGTTTTGCTCTTGTTGCCCAGGCTGGAGTGCAGTGGCGCAATCTCGGCTCACCACAATCTCCGCTTCCTGGGTTCAAGCGATTCTCCTGCCTCAGCCTCCTGAGTAGCTGGGATTACAGACGTGCGCCACCATGCCCGGCTAATTTTGTATTTTTAATAGAGACTAGGTTTCTCCATGTTGGTCAGGCAGGTCTCGAATTCCTGACCTCAGGTGATCCGCCTGCCTTGGCCTCCCGAAGTGCTGGGATTACAGGTGTGAGTCGCTGTGCCGGCCAGTAATAATGATTTTTTAAAGCCTGTTTTTCCTTCAAGACACAGTTCAACTCTCACTTTTGTGATGCCGTTTCTAACCATACCATGCATTCAACAAACCTTCACTAAATACCTATTATGGGCAAAAGGCCTGTTTGCAAAAAGTATGCAAGTCAAATAAATTAGTCTTTGCCATCCAAGAGCTTCCAGTCTATCGGGGGAGGATAAAGCCACCTCAAAAACTAGAATGAGAAGTGCTGTACACAGCAACAAAGCCCTGTGTGGGTTCAGAGAAAAGAAAAGATATTCCAACCTTAGGAAGCAGAGTCGAACCTTGAAGGCAAAAAAAAAGCGTCAAGAAAAGCAGATCGTTCTGTTTGCCTGCAGCGAAGGGGAGGAACAGACAGAGCTGCTAAGATGGAGTCGGAGAGAGCTTGACAACTTCCTAGGGCTTTTCCTACTTTGGTAGGAAATGAGACTCCATGAAAAAATGTTGCGTAGACCAGTCATAAGACCAAGAGAGCAACTTAATGATAACAGCCAATGTTTATAAAGGGCCAGACAGGGTGCTAAGCATACTTTTATATTTAATTTCATTAGCTAGGTATAAAATATAACTTGTGTGTATACATAAAATATATAAGTATGTATAAAATATATAAGCTATACATATAAAATATAGTTAATACAGACTAATTCCTTTAATCCTCCATGTAACCCTCAGGGGAAGGAACTGGCACTTTCCTAATTTTACAGAGAGCTGAAATAACTGTCTAGTTGGGCAGCACAGTTGGGTCTTGTACCCAAGCATCTGGCTCCAAAGTCTGCCTCTTTAACCACTTAGCTACACTACCTTTTGTGGGAGGCATGGTCTCTGGTGCCATAGTCTTCCCATGGAGTGGCTTGGGAAAGAGAGAGCCCAGAGAGCGAGGAAAGCTGGTGAGGAGACTATTGCAATGCATCAGGCCATCATCCCCTCCTACAGCATTTTGTTCAAAAGACTCTTGGCCCTTCATTCTGTTGTTAGCTTTTCACATTGTATGGGTGTTCTTACCTCAAGTAAGTGGGCAGCAACCCAAAGCAGGAGACTTATAATACGAGTAATACACACACACACACACACATACACACACACACACGTCACATCACACAAAGGGGTTTGGATTAACCATTTTTAATAATTAATAGTTTCTGTTTTGATTTCAGGAGCAGATCTTTTTTATTTTATTTTTTTTTTTTGAGACGGGGTCTTGCTCTGTCGCCCAGGCTGGAGTGCAGTGGCATGATCTCGGCCCACTGCAACCTCTGCCTCCTGGGTTCAAGCGATTCTCCTGCCTCAGCCTCCCAAGTAGCTGGGATTACAGGTGCCCGCCACCCTGGCCGGCTAATTTTTGTATTTTTAGTAGAGACAGGGTTTCACCGTGTTAGCCAGGCTGGTCTTGAACTCCTAACCTCAGGTGATCTGCCTGCCTCAGCCTCCCAAAGTGCTAGGATTATAGGCATGAGCCACCATGCCCAAGGAGCAGATCTTGATAATAATTACAGTAACCAACTACAATATATGGTGCCTTATAGTTCTACACTTTCCTGCAGAGGGCCATTCTAATTCTGACTTTTAGGACAACCTCCTGAGGGGAAAGAGGAAGCATTACTTTTTACAGAGGAGAAAAGAGATCAGGTGAGGTTAAGGACCTGCCCAAAGTCACACAGTGCCTGAGCACTAGAATCTGGGCTGAAACCTAGGTCTCCGATTCCAAGTCCAGTGCTCTTTTCAAAGCCAAAGAAAATTTCAGATTTCCTCTGACAACGCTCTCCTAAAAGCACACCCTAACCTTCATGCTAAACTTTGCTTCTGAGAAGCTCAGGGTTTCAGAAATTTCATTCATCATTTCAGGCTTTAAAGTGGGTGGGCAGATAGGCCTGACCCTGGTTTTAAGGTGGCTAAACCTTAACACAATTGACTGGCAAGTGCTGGAGTGCAGACCTCGACAGGAGCCTGTCGCCACCCACATGTCCCTTTACATAGCAGCTTCCTACACCTCCCA
The DNA here is from genome assembly GCF_001698545.2 of Rhinopithecus bieti. Lineage (NCBI taxonomy): Eukaryota > Metazoa > Chordata > Mammalia > Primates > Cercopithecidae > Rhinopithecus > Rhinopithecus bieti. The sequence continues at coordinate 192,747 of NW_016823727.1, forward strand.
TTTTAAGGTTGCATTAATTCCACTGCCCTTGCATTCATCCATAAACACTTTGATGTGGACTTGGGTATGAAGTCACACACTGATTCACTTTTACTTCAAAGAAACTAATTATGAATGAACTCACCCCAGGGATGTCAAAACCCTGGAAATCATTGACAGTTCTCTACTGATTTTTGCAGGAAACCTTTCTGGACATGATGGTATGAAAATACTGCCTGTGAACATGTCTAGCCAGTGCCAGGCACATCTAGTCACTCAAGAACCACCCATTTCTAAATACTACCTGAGCCGGGCTGTGTTGTAGGTGCTGGGAATAGAGTAGTGAATGACACAGGTGAGGTTCCTGTTCTCAAGGAACCTAGTTGGGGGAGACGGAGAATGAATGAGTAAATAGACAAGAAGGTGTATTGGGTCCTGAAAAGTGCTATGGAGAAAATAAAACTAGTGGCATGACGGAAAGTGGCTGTGGAGTGACTTTAGATACAACAGTCAAGGAAGGCCTCAATGAGGAGGTGTCTTTTAAGGGCCAGTTATCCAAAGGGCTGCAGGAATGTCATTTGGACAATGGTGCACAAGGTCTTAGCTTGTAAAGGACTGAAAGAAGGTGTATGTGAGTGGAATTTGAGCAAGAGAGAGAGGGACTAAGACAGAATTCTCGAAATGAGATTGATAGCCAGATCACGGAAGGTCTTTGTAGGCTGAAGAAAGGAGGGTGGGTTATATTCAAGGGAAATCAACAGGGAAGTTAAGGCAGAATGGCTTGATCTCACTTGCATTTGTAAAAGCTGACTCTGGCTGCTGAGTGGAGAGTAAAGTATAAGGGAGTATGTCTCGGTCAGCCCTGGTGGGGATCACAAAATACCATCCACTGGGGGGTCTTAAACCACAGACATTTATTTCTCACAGTTCTGGAGCCTGGAGAGTCCAGGACCAGAGCTCTGGCAGATTCAGTTCTTGGTGAGGGTTTTCTTCCTGGTCTGCAGTCAAGTGTCATCGTGCTGTGTGCTCAACAGAACCTCCTTGTACAAACACACAGAAGCGGAGCTCTGGTCTCTCTTTCTTCTTCTTTTTTTTCTTTTAAGACAGAGTTTTGATCTTGTCACCCAGGTGGAGTGCAGTGGCACAATCTTGGCTCACTGCAACCTCCGCCTCCCAGGTTCAAGCGATTCTCCTGCCTCAGCCTCCCGAGTAACTGGGATTACAGGTGCCCGCCACCGTGCCTGGCTAATTTGGATTTTTAGTAAAGATGGGGTTTATTTCACTATATTAGCCAGGCTGGTCTCAAACTCCTGACCTCAAGTGATCCACCCGCCTTGGCCTCCCAAAGTGCTGGGATTACAGGTGTGAGCCACCACGGCCGGCCTCTCTCTTTCTTCTTGTAAGGACACCAATTCATGACCTCATCTAAGCCTACTCGCCTCCCAAAGGCCCCTCCTGATGCCATCACATTAGGGGTTAGGGCTTCAACACAGGAATTTCAGGGGGACACAAACATTCATTCCATGACAGGGTGGATGGAAAGTGAGAGGAGGCTGCTGCAGGTCCAGGTGAGAGATGGGAGAGACTAGTCCAGGCGGAGTGGAACTGAGGGGAGAGACGAGGGCAGATTCAGGTTGTCTTTTGGAGTTGGAGCCCACAGGACAGGCCCTGAATAAATGTTTCCATGTCTGTTTCCTTTTCTTCCTTTCCTCCCTTCCTCCCTTGCTACCTCCTTGCTGCATTTCATTTGTTGAGCTTTGGCATAAGGTATTTCTTAGGTAATCTACACCTTTCTTTCACTCTCTTTATTTTTAGACAGGGTGTCACTCTGTCACCCAGGCTGGAATGCTGTGTCACGAACACTGCTCACTGTAGCCTTGACCCCTGGGCTCAAGCGATCCTCCCACTTCACCCTCTTGAGTAGCTGGGACTATAGGCACACTCACCACACCCAACTAATTTCTTTTACTTTTTTATAGAGACAGGGCCTCAAGTCATCCTCCTGCCTCGGCCTCCCAAAGTGCTGGTATTACAGACATAAGCCATGGCGCTCGGCCTTACATCTTTTTCTTTAAATGCACCAATCATAATTACATCCAAAACCAGGAAGATTCAGGTCAGTTTGACAAAACTTTGTTGAGAAGAGAATGTGTAGTGTAGGAAACGCCCGGCCCCATATCAGATGTTCTTTCTATGCGTTTCAATTCAATGATGGGCTTTGATTGGTGGTTATGAGCCCGGCACTGTGATTGGTTCTGGCAGTTCAGATGAAAAAACACAGCCCTAGTCCTCAGCCATCTCACAGTGCACTAATAGAGAAAGACAGGCAAGGAGACAAAATGCAATACAGGGAGACAAGTGAAACACAGATATCTGTAAGAGGGAGGGCACTGAAATAGCACAGGGGACAGGGAAGAGGAGAAAGCTACCCGGAGCAGGTGCCTGCTGTCCTGGGTGTTAGGGGAGGGACAGTTCTCTGGTGGACAGGGAGAGAGGGTCATCTCGAGCAGGGGAGAACAGCACAGGCAGATACATGGAGGAGTGAAACAGCATGGTTTGAGGGACCACTGGCCACTCGGTGTTGCTGCAGCAAATGTTACAAGGGAGGAGGGTGAGACTGACAATGTAGGCGGGACCTAGATCATAATGTGCCTCGTTAATTATGATGACGAGCTTGTGCTGTATCTCATAAGCGATTGGGACTCAGAGAAGGACTTCAAACAGAGAGAGACTAGCAGATTTCATCAAACCTCACACGCTCACCAAGCATGCCTTTAAAATCCACAGACACGTTACTGGGGAGTATCTGTGAAGGTGTGTGAATGAGAGATGTTAAAAACATGTGGCTCCAAGGAAATGATATAATTTGGAAAGGGCAGAGAATGAGGAGAGGAAAAATTACAGCGGCCCGAGGAGGGATTCTCGGCCGGCTTCCAGCCCCTAGGGAGAGTTCGACATGGGAAAAGCAGCCCACGTGTTATGTCTGCAGGCAGGCAAGCCCCACTCCTGCACAGAACGGGGCAATTCATGCCGACTGTAAAGATGAGAGGTGGCCATTTTCCAGAGGCTGCAATGCCAAATCCAGTTGCAGTGAGAAGGTGGCTGGGCCAAGGTACACATTTCCTGTGGGCACACCATTAAGGCATCTAGTAAAAAAATCCTAATTGTGCTCAAAGGACTTTCACAGAGCTCAGCAGCTTGAATAGGGGCGTGGAACCTGCAGTTCCCAGGCCAGGTTGAGTGGAGCCTCGCTGCGGCCGGGAGGGTTTTGGGGGATGGTGGTATGAAAGTCTGCACCAACGCAGAAAAACAATGTTGATTTAATTCCACTTTGATATAGATGGCACATAAAACTTGGTAAAGGGAGTGCTGCGAACTAAAGTCACAAGAGGGTGGCATTACTCTGTGATGTTTCTCCTGTCCAGAATGAATGGGGATATCAAGGTTTTGAATTGGAAAAATTCACACAAGATTTCCAAAAGTTGTTGGAAAAGTTCCAAAATTCACACGAGATTTCCAAAATTGTTGGCTTTTGGTTTGCTTGTAGAAATTGTGAGGGGGCAGCCTTGGTCTTTGTCATGGATAGAGGAGCAAATCTGGGCCCAGGGCATGGCTAGGAAATGAGGTGGTAATTGTTGTATTATTTGGAGTTAGAATGTTCACTTATTCCCTATTGTCAGCTGCTATAAAAATCTTATAACTCTGTGCTGCCCAATAATCATGTCAATAGCTGTGCTGTTACTTAAACTTCTTTTTTTTTTTTTTTTTTAGGAGACAGAGTCTCACTTTGTCCCCCAGGCTGAAGTGCAATGGTGTGGTCATAGTTCACTGCAACCTCAAAATCCTGGACTCAAGTGATCCTCCTGTCTCAGTCTCCTGAGTAGCTGGGACCACAGTCATGTGCCCCCATGCAGGGCTAATTTAAGAAAAAACTTTGTAGAGATGAGGTCTTGTTTTGTTGCCCAGACTGGTCTTGAACTCCTGGCCACAAGCAATCTTCCTGCTGCTGCCTCCCAAATTGCTGGAATTACAGGTGTGAGTCACCACGTCTGGCCTAAGTTTAAACGAACTAAAATCAAATAAAATTTAAAATTTAGTTCCTTGATTGCATTAGCCACATTTCAAGTGCTCAATAGCCGCATGTGTCTAACAGCTACCTTGTGGGAGCGTGCAGATAGAGAACTTCCCCTTCCCATTAGGAAGTCCTGTTGAACAGGGCTATTGGACACACCAGCTTCTCAGTGCCTTTTCCTCAGACCGTAGACTCTGAGCACTGCTTCCTATGTAGTTACAACAAAAGTAATAATTATGTTAATTGTCATGGGCCATGTTATTGAGCTCTCACACTGCCTGGCACTGTGCTAAAGCCTTTCTGTGTCTGGCAGATTGAACCACCGAGAAGCTAATTTTCTCATTGCCTTTTTCCTCTCCCAGCCTCAAAATCCAAGACATCTGAGGCCATCAGTCCTTGTGTAAGGAGAGGTTGGTATTGCAGAGCCAAAAGCCATAGTCGACTGAAAACAACTTATCTGCCTTGTCTTTTGTAAGAAAACTAAACTCATGGATTGTGCTGAGTCTCATGGTGGGGATGGGGGAAAGCAGGAGAGAGAGAGAATGGGGCAAATTTCCCTGGCTTAAAAAGGGTCAGAACGTCATTTTGGTAGTGGAGAGAATATCTGTCCCACTCCTTTGCAGCTGGGCTCTCAGTGAGATTCCCAGAAGGGAATGTTTGTTGCTGCCCCCAGGGAGTCTGGACTCAGGCCCTGCATTTCCAGCCCTTGTAGCGGATTATTTGTCCTGAGCATGACACAGAAGCCCTGGAGTTGCTGAGCTTTAAGGCGCCACCTGCTGGGCCACCACTAGCCCATATGGTGCCTTTGTGCCAATTAGAAAAAGGTACCCTCTTCCTTATTTAAATAATTTATTGTTAGGTTAGTATATTCCTGATATGGGCTGAATCACATTTTCCCAAAATTCATATATTGACACCCTAGCCCCCAGTGCCTTAGACTGTGACTGTGTTTGGAGATAGGGCCTTTGAGGAGGTAATTACATTAAAATAAGGCCAGGCATGGTGGCTCATGCCTGTAATCCCAGCACTTTGGAGGCCGAGACGGGCGGATCCCTTGAGGCCAGGAGTTTGAGACCAGGTTGGGCAACATGGCGAAACCCCATCTCTACTAAAAATCCTAAAAATGCGCCAGGTATAGTGGCTCATGCCTGTAATCCCAGCTACTTGAGAGGCTGAGGCAAGAGAATCACTTGACCCCAGGGGGCAGAGGTTGCAGTAAGCCCAGATCATGCCACTGCACTCCAGCCTGGGTGACAGAGCAAGACTCCATCTCAAAAAAAAAAAAAAAAAGTTAAAATAAGGCCATTAGTATGGGCCCTAATCCAGTCTCACTGGTGTGCTCATAAGAGGAGGAAATTTGGGTTCACAGGGAGACATCAGGGACACGCATGCATGGAGGGATGACCTTGTGAAAAGGCAGCAAAGAGGCTGCCATCTGCAAGCCCAGGGGAGAGGCCTCAGAGGAAAGCAACTCTGTTAGTGCCTTGATCTTGGCCTTCCAAACTCCAGAATTGCGAGAAAATAAATTTCTGTTGTTTAAGCCACCCAGTCTGTGGTGCTTTGTTGCAGCAGCCCAAGGAAACTAATATAATTATCATACAATCGGAACAGCTTGTGGCGGGGGAAGGGGGGAGAGTCTCTCCAGAACCTTTGCAGGGCAGCAGCCCTGATTGCATGCGCTTTTGAGCTGAGATGCTCTCCTATTCACACGCCAAGTGTATACCTGGACATGTGATATTGGTAGGTGAAGAGGCCCTTTCAGGTTTAGAGCGGGGGACACATGGGAATGAGGTCTCCGAAAGCTGTGAATGGGGAAAAAGGACATGACCGCTAAAGCGAGGTAGGGTAGGGCATTGTTCTGTATCCTGCAAGTGTATATGCCCATATACTTTACGGAGTGTATGCATAGCTGTGTGTACCTCGCTGCTCTAGGACATGGGGTGAGGGGCCTGGGACCTCCATGCCCACCTGTACCCTCCCATCAACCCCAGTCTAGTTCTCTGCTGTGAATGCTGTCCCTGTAGAGGAGATGCTGTTGTGTGATGTGCAGCTTGACCTGCATATGAGCTTGGACCATGAGGAAACTGGCAGCAGCAGTGAGTTGCTGGAGGTAAAAGAGTACCATTCCCTATTCTAGCAATACCCTAGACAAGAGAATGGGCTTAGTATTCCCACCAACCTGATGGAATGGGAAATTGGAGGTAAATTTAATCAACAAAAACAGATGGCATGACCCTTCTTGCACATTGAAGCTTGTGAAATAAAATTCGTGCTTTATGTGTAACTCAGAAGTAGAGTCCCAGCAGGAAATTGATGGCATGCTCAAATGGAGTGACTGGAGAGGGATTCATGGGGCCATTTGCAAAGATGTGGGCAGAGTTAAGGTGAACCAGCGAGAGATGAGGAGGAAGCCTGAGCAAGCAACAGCTGAAGTGGTTCCCTCCCTGCAACTGAGGGATGGAGAATAGAACCAGAAGGACAAACAGGAAAATCCAGCACACCTTCTAAACATGCCTCATTCCATCTGTTTTTCCCGCAGTCCTCCGGTAAAGTCCAATTATCCCCATTTTATAGCTACAGAAGCTTAGGCTTGGGGAGGAGTTTAAATGATTTATCTCAGTAGATTTTAGAATGCAACCTCTGTGAGGGCAGTGACCTTGTCTGTCTTGTATACAGTTACATTCCCACTGCCTAGAAAAGTACCTGGAACATAGTAGGTGCCCACTACATGTTTGTTGAATGACTGAATAAGTGAATCCCTCCAAGATCACACAGAGTTCACGCGATAGCGCTGGATTTGAACCCAGATTGATGGCAAAGCTCACGGGCCTAATGATCACAACCATGTTCCTAAACCAAGGCCTGTAGATCCCTGTAGGTCTAAGAGTTGGCCGAGGTAATTTTAAATTTTGTGATTTTGTGTATTCATTTCAATGATAGCCTTAAAAAGTTAATATTTGCATATGCTGGCTGACCTATGATCACGTGGCCCATAAACAGGTACAGTGTGAGATTTTCAGGCTCAAGTCTGTTTCAATTCACTGTCCTATTGGCACAAAGTGGTGCCATTGTAATTATCTCGAGCTCATGAGAAAGGAACATGGGTGGACTTAATTCCTAAGTGACTCATACATGATGCCTGTGAATGCCAAATGACATCATGGAGCTCCGTACAAACAAGAAAAGTTTGGGGCACCAGGGAGGTCAGAACACAGTCTCCTTGTGGTCACTGTTAAAGCAAACGCCATGTCTCACATTAATGCTGTTGTTCTGATTTGTGCTTGTTATGCACAGGTTTTTGTTTTGTTTTTTTTTAATTCAGTTTTTTTGTTTTTTGGGGGGTTTTTTTTGAGACGGAGTTTTGCTCTTCTCGCCCAGGCTGGAGTGCAGTGGCGCGATCTCGGCTGACCACAACCTCCGCCTCCCGGGTTCAAGTGATTCTTCTGCCTCAGCCTCCTGAGTAGCTGGGATTACAGGCAACCGCCACCACGCCCATCTAATTTTTGTGTTTTTAGTAGAGACGGGGTTCAGGCTGGTCTGAAACTCCCGACCTCAAGTGATCCGCCCACCTCGGCCTCCCAAAGTGTTGGGATTATAGGCGTGAACCACCGCGCCTGGCCCAATTTGGTTTTATAGTCGCATAGGAGTTTTGGTATAATTTTATGCTTATGTACGTTTGGGCAACATGTAATTTAAACCAACCCTTAAATGCCTTTTTTTTCCCTTTAAAATATGCCCAGGCATTACTCAAGTGTATGAAATGCTACTGTCATGCTATGAAACAGAGTAGAGTATGAACTGCTTGCAGCAGGAACCTAACAGAGGCAGCCCAGATATAATTAGGGGTATCTGGGAAAAAAAGGAAAATCTTGATCTTTTTCCCCTAAAGCTGGAAATAGTTATTATTTATTGAGTGCTTACCAGTCACAGCACTGAGTTCTTTTCTTTTTCTTCTTCTTCTATTTTTTGAGACCGAGTCTCGCTTTGTCACCCAGGCTAAAGTGCAATGGTGCGATCTTGGCTCACTGCAACCTCCACCTCCCGGGTTCAAGTGATTCTCCTGCCTCAGCCTCCCAGGTAGCTGGGATTACAGAAGCCCACTACCACACCTGGCTAATTTTTGTATTTTTAGTAGAGATGGGGTATCACCATGTTGGCTAGGCTGGTCTCCAACTCCTGACCTCAAGTGATTCATCCACCTCAGCCTCCCAAAGTGCTGGGATTACAGGCGTAAGCCACTGCGCCCAGCCAGCACTGAGTTCTTCATCTGTGTCATTTCAAATCCTTCTAACTTTGCAATGTAAATATTATTTTCCCATTTCACAGAAGAGGAAGCTGAGGCTCATGGAGGTGTGTAACTTGTCTGACACACACAACTAGTAAATGGAGAACAAGGCTGGGCGTGGTGGCTCATGTCTGTAATCCCAGCACTTTGGGAGGCTGAGGTGGGTGGATCACCTGAGGTCAGGAGTTCGAGGCCAGCTAGCCAAGATGGTGAAACCCTGTCTCCACTAAAAACACAAAAGAAAAAAATTAGCCGGGCATAGTGGTGCACACCTGTAATCTCAGCTACTGGGGAGGCTGAGGCAGAAGAATCACTTGAACCCAGGAGGCGGAAGTTGCATTGAGCAGAGATCGCGCCACTGCAGTCCAGCCTGGGCGACACAGCAAGACCCTGTCTCAAAATAAAAAAAAAAAAAAAAAGAAAA
>NW_016823727.1:201671-234427 GCF_001698545.2 Rhinopithecus bieti
AAAAAAAAAAAAAAAAAAAGAAAATGGAGAACAAGGAATCAAGCCCAGTCTGTCTGACCTTAACAATGACATTCCTCAGTCTTTCCTGGCATCAAAATAATTTTTCAGACTGTAGAAGGATGGTAAAACACTCTTGATATGAATTCCATTTTGAAATATGACTAGTTTCATAAAAATAAATAAAGGTTTGTAGATTTTTTTTTAAAGTCCTCCACCTTCCAAGTCCATGTTAATAGGTGACAAGGGGTATTCCATCATCTACAGTGACTGTTAGGCTGTTAATAGTGATAAAAACATTTCAAAGTCCTATGTGGATACTGTCTAAAACTTCCCTCAACTTTGTACTGATCTATGGACCATTTCTTATTAACATGAATGTTAACTGGGGTGAAGCTGATAGTTTGGCTCTAATTATATTAAATGTTGAGCATCTTGGAACCTAGCATCTCTTCCCACTGAAAAACATTCCTGTATGAGCAGAGTATGGTATTTGCTGAAAGTCTCCTAGAGTCACACGGCTGAAGCTTGGATGAAGGAAGACTGGAGGCTCTCAGCGTGGTGATCACAGAGAGCTGGGGCTACTCAGGGTACTCTAGCTCCTTGTGGAGCTTTACCAACTCAACGGTGGCTCATCCAGGCCAGTAGATAGCATTATGGGTCACCCTCAACCACAGAAGCAATTAAAGGCACAAGTAAGCCCTTTAGGTATATGGAAAATTCACATGCATCAACTCAAGTATACTTACTTAGGGGTATGATCCTCAACTTAGAGATGAGAAAGCTAAATCTCAAAAAGGCTAAATGATTTGTAGAGTTTTTATTTATTTATTCATTCATTCATTCATTCATTTTTTTAGACAGAGTCTCACTCTGTCACCCCAGCTGGAGTGCAGTGGTGCGATCTTGGCTCACCGTAATCTCGCCTCCTGGGTTCAAGCAATTCCCCTTCCTCAGCCTCCCGAGTAGCAGGGATTACAGGTGTGCACCACCACATCCAGCTAATTTTTGTATTTTTAGTAGAGACGGGATTTCACCATGTTGGCCAGGCTGGTCTCAAACTCCTGACCTCAAGTGATCCGGCCACCTTGGCCTCCTGAAGTGCTGGGATTATAGACAGGAGCCACCGTGCCTGGCCGATATGTAGAGCTTTTGAGTTCAAGTCTTTGGACTAACTCTAAGTGTAGTGCTTATTTTTACAATTCTATTGATTTCTTCAGTTTGGAAGCTGTAGACTCCTCCGAGGTCATGATGTGCTTGCAAAGGAATCTGTACGAGCATATGCTTGAATTATGAGAAATGTAAATTACATGAGGGTGGGGATTTCCAGCTTTTTAAGAGCTGGAGCTCTGGACCTAGATAGTTAGATTCAAATCTGAGTTCCATCATTAACTAGCTGTGTGACTTGGGGAAAGTACCTTAACCTCTCTGTGCCCTAATTTCCTTATTTAGAAAATGTTTATATTGATATATGATATGTAATTTATATAAATATTAATGGAATCTACATTATAGAGTTTTATTAGGAATAAAATAATGAGTACTCTACACATAAAACACAACATAATGTTTAATACAATGAGTATATGAAATGCTCTTAATATCTATGACTGTAATTATTAGTGCTTACCACTGAATTATTCAGCATACAGATTAATGCCTGATACATAGTATACCCTTCAAATATTTGTTGACTGAATTAAATAAATATATTTTTTCTTAAATTTTTTTTTACCATAATCCAGAAGTCATTACATAAAAAAAATTTTATCAGAGGATTCTAAAAAAAATATATTGTGGAGAGGGATCCTTAAAACATTTTTACTTTAAGAAGAATTTATCACATTCAAAAGAAATCTCATCCTGGGACAATGACATCTAATTTTGAATTTATAATATTTCTAGAGGACTTCAAATATCGGGAAGAAAATTCATCTCAAACCACTTTCACTTTAAAAAAAATAAAAACACCAGTGGCTAGCACAATTGGATAGCACACAATAGGTAATAAACACTTGCTGTTGATGATGAATATAGTATTTTGTGGCTGTGGTGGGCAGGAACGAAGAAGAGAGCATTACTGTTTTCAAAAAATAATTTCTGCAGCGCTGGCAAAAGAATCACAAGGGCTGGTCCCAACATGACTGCTACTTTGAATGTTTCTTACTGAGTGCCAATCCTTGTATTAGGAGAGGTAAACTCTATCCTAAGAACAGAATTTCAGGGGATTTTTCCCCCCTTTCCTAGACTCAGGAACTCTGTTTTTGGGTAGTAATTTAGGAATCAGGAGGGTGAATATAGAAGTGGTTTTGCACCCAGGCAAGAAGCACAAGGCTAGGCATGCAGTATACCTACATACCCTGTGCAGCAATTTACACAGAAAGCTCTTCAGCGTCAATTTTCACCATTCAGAAGAGATAAATGATCCTGGGTGCAAATTGCCAGCCAGCAGACTGATAGTATGAGAGCGATTTTTCTTGTACCAAATACTTTTAAGCCTTGTGCGGTGGCTCACATCCATAGTCACAGCTACTATGGAGGCTGAGGTGGGAAGATCACTTGAGCATAGGAGTTCAAAGCTGCAGTGAGCTATGATTGCACCATTGCACTCAAGCTAGTCTCTGGAAAAAAAAAAAGAAATTTTGCTGCTTAGGAATTTTTGGTTTTGCCGTATGCAATTTCTACCTTTGCAACCAACTTTGCTTCCCCTTTCTTATTAGACATTTCAACTTTAATGAATTTACTTAGAAAACTACATTTTCAGAGCAACTGGAATTCCTCCTTCCAGGATGGAGTTCACCCTCCTTCCCTCCCACACTGGGAATTTTTCCTGAGACAGTTTTCCACAAAAGTACTCTGAGTCTTTTCGACGTGGTGACTGTTCACAAGGCACAATTGTTTGTCTTCAACTCGGAATTCATCTCCATTGAGTCAGGAACAAAATCAAGGCGACAGAGGCTTTAAAATTCAGACAGGAAGTTCTGCCCTTTTGACCTGGGAAACTGAAAGGAAGGTGAGGAGGAAGATGATAAAGAAAATACCAGGGGAGGTTGGATATGTGTGCCTCTTATACACATTCCACATTTTCCCAACATTGTTTTTTTTTTAAGGTAGAAGCAGTCTTGCTAAGGACTATTGATGAACAAACTCCAAGTGAGCCAGGAGACAGCCCACCATCACCATCCAGCAGGCTCCTTTGCATACATGCCTTTTGCACAGATATAACGAAGGCAAGCAGTTCTAAGAGAGAGGTGGGGGAAGAAACCTTGAAAAGAGTTGTGCCCTCCCAACAGAGACGTACTTGGAACACTCAAGTCTGCCCTTTCCCACTCTGGTCTCTCCCTCCCCGTTTTCTTGCCTTTGTTCTTCCTTCCTGTTTGGTTACTCCTGCCTCTTGTCTATTTCTGGCTTGCTTTGACCTGCTCTCTCCTGCGGTCCTTGGTGCATCCTTCCTCTTTCTGCTCTGGCCTAGTTATCCCCCCAAACAATCAATTTCTCTTTATTTTACTTATTTATGTTAGAGACGAAGTCTTGCTCTATCACCCAGACTGGAGTCCGGTGGCATGATCATGGCGCACTGTAGCTTTGACTTCTGAGTTCAAGCGATCCTCCCATCTCAGTCACCATGCCTGCCTAATTTTTAACTTTTTGTTGTAGAGACAAGGTCTCCCTATGTTGCCCAGGCTGGTCTCATACATCTGGCCTCAAGCGATCCTCCCATCTTGGCTTCCCAAAGCACTGGAATTACAGGTGTGAGCCACCACACCCAGCCCAATTTCCTCTTTATTTAAACCAGTTTCACCCCATTTCTTTAATTTCTACCATTTGTTCTTTTTTTTTTTTTGGAGACGGAGTCTTGCTCTGCCGCCCAGGCTGGAGTGCAGTGGCCTGCTCTCAGCTCACTGCAAGCTCCGCCTCCCGGGTTCACGCCATTCTCCTGTCTCAGCCTCCTGAGTAGCTGGGACTACAGGCGCCCGCCTCATCGCCCAGCTAGTTTTTTGTATTTTTTAGTAGAGACGGGGTTTCACCGTATAAGCCAGGATGGTCTTGATCTCCTGACCTCATGATCCGCCCGTCTCGGCCTCCCAAAGTGCTGGGATTACAGGCTTGAGCCACCGCGCCCGGCCTCTACCATTTGTTCTTAATGGGGTTTGAGAAACAGCCTCTCCTCCCTGTTTGTAGTATCAGAGGCTGCTTTACAAATTGTACAGTAGGTCCAGGAGTTACACATCTCCGTGAATGTTCCATTGACAACTGGGACTAAACTAGGCTAAAACTAAATCCGTCAGCCTGTCCAGATTCCTCTCACGCCCGCTATGACTTCTTTGGTCCTCCTTTGCCTCATCTCCTTGGTAGAGCCACACTAGATCCCTCTCTCTTCTGTTTCCCCAAGGCCTATTGATTGATATTACTACAGTGTCCTTTTATTTTTGTAACTTGAATGTTTTTTGAAGACAAAAGTCTCCCTATTTTGCCCAGGCTGAGCTTGAACACACATCCTCCCGCCTCAGTCTCCCCAGTAGCTGGGACTACAGATGTGCACCACTGTGCCCAAATTGCAGTGTTTTGTTTTGTTTGTTTGTGTTTTTTTGAGATGGAGTCTCGCTCTGTTGCCCAGGCTGGAGTACAGTGGCATGATCTCAGCTCATTGCAACATCTGCCTCTGGGTTTTAAGCAATTCTTCTGCCTCAGCCTCCTGAGTAGCTGGGATTACAGGTGCACACCACCACACACAGCTAATTTTTTTATTTTCAGTAGAGATGGGGTTTCACCATGTTGGTCAGGCTGGTCTCAAACTTCTGACCTTGTGATCTGCCCACCTCAGCCTCCCACAGGCATGAGCCACTGTGACCAGCCTGCCGTGTTTTTTAAATTTTCCTTCCTCTCTCCTTCCATTGCCCTAGTTCAAGCCTTCATCATCCTCACCTGAACTGTTTTTATACATTCTAATCCTGCTCTGGCACCTTCCGCTCCTCCCCTTTCCCATCAGATTTGGTTCTCTAAAACACAGATACAATTGCATCACTTTCCTTGCTTAAAAGCCTTCAAGGTTCCTGGCTCGTAAGGGCAGGTCCACATCCTATGACAAGACATTCAAGGCTTTTCACCACCTGGTTCAAATCTACCTTTCCAGCCCCATCTCCCACCATATGCAAGATCCTCAGCCACCATGCATTGAATAAAAAAATGGTTTGGTTTATCTTAATGTTTTGTCCCATGCTTGTAGTAGCTGGAGTTTATTGCCAGGGCCCCAAAATGAAAACACACTGGTTCTTGACCAGGTAAATGCAGAGGCATGGCTGCCCTGAGTTGTCAATCTGGGTATTACAAAGGATCCCAAATACTAACTAACTGTGTGGGCTGTGGTCAGTCCTGTGGGTCACCTCACTTCTTCAGGCCTAGTTTTCCTCATTAATACTATGAGGCTTAGATGACTTCAGGATTACCCTCCAGCATTAAAGGATGAAGGACGAGATGTGCAGACTCACCAAGCCAGACTCCATGGGCTGTGGAACCTTGGTGCATTTCCCCGGTACTAACTGACCTCCCAGTTCTGTCTGTCTGGAGCCATCATCTCATCCAGGGATGACCTCAGACCCTGGGAGAACTGACTCATACTGCCTAGACTTGGACAAGTCAGATTTATACCGGAAAGCTCTTTTATTAGTATGCAGTAGCAGGAAAACTTTCATATGCTTTCCAGAACACCTTTTCCCTAGATTAATGGTATATGCCTGTTCATATACTCTCTAGATCTCTTTTCCTCTTGGTAAGTCAAATGAGTTATCAAGAGATTGTACGGACGTATAGATTCAGAACATGAAGGCCTCATGATCCAGGGGCTATTGTTTCCAGGCTGTGATCAGGCCTGATGAATTCCTTTCATTCTATGTGTCTGTTAGGAGGGTTTGATGGCAAGTGACAGAAAATAACTGGCTGCTTAAAGCAAGAAGGAGGATTCTTGTGAAGATTATGGGCAGCTCGTGGAGGATTTCCCTAACCACCCTGTCTTGTGTGGCCTTCCCAGCTGGGTTCCATCACCTACCTTGCTTATTTCTTTCACAGCTCTTGTGTAGTCTGTAGCTGCCTTGTTCACTTGTTTGTCATCAGTCTTCCTCCTTAGACTGCATACTCCATGAGAGCAGGGACATTGTCATTCTTAATTATTGCTCCATCACCAGACTTAGGACAGTGCCCAGCACACATGGTGTGCTCAGAAATATTTGTGGGATGACTAAATGAGTAGAAAGGAAGAGCTGAAACGTTAAGCCCTGGAAATGATTGGAGATAAGGAAGATCAGTAGCAGGAACTCCTGGACCATCTTTTGAGGCGTTGCCATGCCATGACTTCACTAACTGCACTTGTCCCCGTGTGTTTCTGCTCCAGGTTTACGTGCCTAGGATAGAGAATTAGTTGGCCCAGATGAGCGTCATGTGCCTGCTCTAGAGGCCATGAGGTTGGAGTCTTGGGAGCGGCTGCAGAGCAGAGCCTCACATGGAAGGTAGGAGGTAGATCAAAGAAATGGCTACCAAGCAGATGTCCACTGCCTTCCAGCATAGTGGTCACTTTTCTTAGATACCTGTCCATTGGATACAGCAATTCTGCTCCCTAGATAAATCTCTGTAAAATGTGTCCATGGACTCAGTTTTCTTGTCTTCATGGGTTCCACCTAAATGGGTCTCACCTACTTAAAATGTCTCCCTATTTTGCCCAGGCTGGGCTCGAACTCACATCCTCCCACCTTAGCCTCCCCAGTAGCTGCTCAAAGAAGACAGGCACTCTCAGGGCCTCCTGACATGATCTATGCACTCCTTGCCTAGCATATCCCACTACATCTTTTCATACATTTGTTTCTTATTTTCTAGCTCATGAATAAAACATATGTCTACTTTACATTTGAAAAAGTTATGTTTTCACTGAACCCAAATTCCTTATTTTCTGTAAACCCACATTTGGATGACTTTGTTGTGGCTGATGCTCTTCACTGTCTACCCAGTGACCACTCAGGGCTGCCACTCACTCAGACCCAGGGATGAATCATAAGGGAAGCCTCTTACTCCTTTTCCCACGGTTAGACTAGAGATAAGATTAACCCAGCTCTGGGATATGAGAAACCATGCAGAGTCTGCTGAAGGCTTCTGGAAGGATTTTCCTCCCCAGTGAGAGAGTCATACGGAGAGAAGTGGTTTTTGTATCTATCCCTTCCTCTTCATTCTTAATGGGGTTGCCCGCATGTGGGATATGATATTTGGAGCTGTGGCAAATATGAAGTAATAAACATGGGGACAAAAGCCAACATGCAGAGGATGGCTGAGGTGGAAGAATATAAAGATTTGGGTTTTTGGACTTAATTAAACTAAAAAGCTTCAGCACAACAAAAGAAAAAATCAGCAGAGTAAACGAACAACCTACAGAATAGGGGAAAATCTTCACAATCTATACATCTGACAAAGGACTAATATCCAGAATCTACAAAGAACACAAACAAATCAGCAAGAAAAAAAAATCCCATCAAAACGTGCACTAAGGATGTGAATAGACAATTCTCAAAGAAGATATACAAATGGCAATAAACATATGAAAAAATGCTCAACATCACTAATGATCAGAGAAATGCAAATCAAAACCACAGTGCAATACTATCTCACTCCTGCAAGAATGGCCATAATAAACCAAAAATATTAGATGTTGGCATGGATGTGGTGAAAAGGGAACACTTCTATACTACTGGTGGGAATGTAAACTAGTACAACCACTATGGAAAACGGTATGGAGATTCCTTAAAGAACTAAAAGTAGATCTACCATTTGATCCAGCAATCCCACTACTGGGTATCTACCCAGAGGAAAATAAGTCATTATATGAAAAAGATACTTGCACATGGATGTTTATAGCAGCACAATTTGCAATTGTGAAAATATGGAACCAGCCCAAATGCCCATCAATCAATGAGTGGATAAAGAAAATGTGGTACATATATACCATGGAATACTACTCAGCCATAGAAAAAGAACGGATTAATGGCATCTGCAGGATCCTGGATGGAATTGGAGACTATTCTAAGTGAAGTAACTCAGGAATGGAAAACCAAACATCACACGTTCTCACTCATATGCGGGAGCTAATCTATGAGGATGTAAAGGCATAAGAATGATACATGGGACTTTGGGGAGTCGAGGGAAAGGGTTGGGGGTGGCGAGGGCTAAAAGACTACACACTGGGTACAACGTACCCTGCTCAGGTGATGGGTACACCAAAATATCAGAAATCACCATGAAAGAACTTACTCATGTAACCAAACACAACTTGTTCCCCAAAAACCTATTCAAACAAAAAAACTAAAACATTTTTTAAATATAGATTTGGGTTCTTGATGACTTTTTTTTTTTTTTTTTTTGAGACAGAGTCTTGCTCTGTCACCCAGGCTGGAGTGCAATGGCACAATCTCGGCTCACTGCAACCTCCGCCTCCAGGGTCCAAGCGATTCTCCTGCCTCAGCCTCCTGAGTAGCTGGGATTACAAGTGCACTCAACCAGGCCCAGCAAATTTTTGTATTTTCAGTAGAGATGACCTTATTGGCCAGGCTGGTCTTGAACTCCTGACCTCAAGTGATCCACCTGCCTTGGCCTCCCAAAGTGCTGGGATTACAGGTGTGAGCCACTGTGCCCGGCCTTGATGGCATTTTTGAAGCACAGAAATCAACTCTGGACATCTTAAGTGAGGGATGAGTGTCCATGTGGCTTAAGTCATTTTGTTGAATTTACTGTTCCTTATAGTCAAAAGCATTCCTACCTGTGAGAACTGCAAATAACTCCTCCTTTGTGATCTTAACTCTGACTCCTTTGCTTTGTCACACTAGAGATGCTTCTACTGCCTAAGAGGAGGGATTCTACTGGGCGTCGATGTGAGAGTAGGTCTGAGGAAGAGCCTAAATGTTCACTGTGCTTCATTATAAACTCTCCACTGCTTATAGCTTCTTCTTATCAAGTGACCTTTATGAATAGCTACTTGAAAGAGTACTATGACTATTCATATAAATCTCTTTGACATATATTAATGTTATCCAACTTCACATTTTTTTCACATTACAATTTAATAGACTCCCATCTGGTGTGGTTTTAGAATTTCTATACAGAAGGGACTAAGAAGTGGCAATTAAGTAGGAAGTGAGGGTGGAGTCTTGAAACTGCTCTGTACTTTTAAGATTGAGGGCTGGGTACAGTGGCTCCTGCTTATAATCTCAGCACTTTGGGAGGTCGAGCCAGGAGGATGGCTTGAGCCCAGGAATTTGAGATCAGCCTGGACGACATGGTGAGACCCTGTCTCTACAAAAAAATAAAAAATGAGCTGGGCATGGTGGCGCACGTCTGTAGTCTCAGCTACTCAGGAAGCTGAGGCTAAAGGACAGCTTGAGCCCAGGATTTAAGGCTGCAGTGAGTTATGATTGTGCCACTGTTCTCCAGCCTGGGCTCCTGCGTGGACCTGCCTTTGCTCCTCCCTATCCTGTGATAAAGTCAACTGAATACTAAATGCTTTTCAATCTTTTTTTTTTCATAAATGATTTCTTTTTTACTCCCCCATCCCTTGACAAGGATAACTAAGTGCTTCTTAGTCTTTTTTCTTCATAAATTATTATTAGTCAGAAAACAGGGTCTCCCTTTGTTACCCATGCTGGTGTACAGTGGTGTGATCATTGCTTACTTCAGCCTCAAATCCTGGGCTCAAGTGATCCTCCTGCCTCCCAAGTAGGTAGGACTACAGGCACAAGCTACCACTCCTGGCTAATTTTAAAATTCTTTGGTGAGACGGGGTCTTGCTATATTGCCCAGGCTGGTCTTGAACTCCTGGCATCAAGCAGTCCTCTCACTTCAGCCTTCCAAAGCACTGGGATTACAGGCATGAGTCACTGGGCCCAACCTAAGGTATCGATTTTGATGGTTTTATGGTGTAAGGCTCCAAGATTGGAAATTGGTAGAATAATATGGCGTTGCATCTGCATTGTCATTGATGCTGTCTCAATCACTTTACCTTGCAACATTAGAGTATCACTGGCATTTAACTTTAAAAGAAATTCAGCCTCAGCGGGCTTAAGTGACTGCACAAAACACACAGATAAGCAGCAGAACCAGGTCTACAACCTTGGTCTCCTGCTCATTACTCTTCCCACTGCATCAAATTATTCTCAGCCTAGAGATGGAGTCTTTAGGATCTGGAACAGTGTGGCTCAGAAGGAAGTTTCCTGGTACACTAAAAGGAGCCTTTGAACAGCACAAGCCTTTTCCTGCCAGAGAAGAGGAACAAAAAACCAGAGGGTTTGGGGGGTAAAATGAGCCATCTCATCACTCAATGAATCTGAGTATCTAGCTCCATGTTATGACAGCATATTTATCCAGAATATGAACTGGCTTCTGCCCTATATGTGCCTAAGTGATACTGACCTGCATTAACCAGGAAGAACGTTAGATCTTTGAGGAGGACTGAGAAGAGGTAGGCATGTCCTCCAAATCTCCCGATACAAGTGGTGTGGAAGAGAATGTCTTCAATTTTTCAATAGGCATGTAATCTCAGAAAAAGGGTCCTGTGTCTCGAAGAAAGAGAAGAGTGTCTGCAGGAGCAAGCTGGCGGGCCAAGTGAGTGGAGGGTTTCAAGTCAAAGGCAGTCCTGAGTTTTCCAAGCCCAAAGGGAAACCAAGCTCCAGAAGAGACATGGAAAGTTAGAGCAGGGCCAGAGTAGGAGTGAAGGGGGAAGAAAGCAAAAGGAAAACTCATGTTGACAGACTGACTAAAAAGGTTCATACATAAATGTGAAGAGAAGGCGAGTCTGACTTCTCCACTCAGGACCAGGGTAATGATGTAATCAGCATAAGTGAGACAGAGTGGTCTGGCAAACATGCCAAGAATTCGGGCTGGGGGGGCCTGGGTTATTCCAGGTTGCCATGGTTTTTAGCCAAAAGTAATAGAGCCAGGCAGGGAAAGGAGGCAGCCTTATGCCTCCAGGATGTCAGTGCATACTCTGAGGTCCAGGACAAAGGAGTCTTGTTCCCTTACCATGTTGGCCAATGAGCACAGCTAGGCATAGAGTGTAGTGTTCAAAGGCACAGGGTCTGGAATTGGACAGCCTGGAGTTCAAATCCTGGCTCTTCCATTTACTTGCTATGTGATTTTGGGCAAGTGACTTAACCTCCTGGTGCTGCACAGTGTTCATCTATAGACTAATCAGAGCACCTAACTGATAGGGTGATTGTGAGAATTAAGTAAGATAGAGTCTGAAAGGTGCTTCATCTAACGCCTGGTACAGAGTCAAAGCTCAATCTTTACTTATTCTTTTTCATAACAAAGTATGTACTGGGATGAAACCAGAAAGACTAAAAGAAGTAGGAGAGTAGTCAACACTGATTTTGTATGTATCATAAAAATGTATTGAATGAATGAATGGGGAAGATGTGAAGACTAAAAATAGAGTCTGGGCCAGGCACAGTGACTCACAACTGTAATCCTAGCACTTTGGGAGGCCAAGGTGGGAGGACCATTTGAGGTCAAGAGTTTGAGACCAGCTTGGCCAACACAGTGAGACCTCATCTCTACAAAAAAATATTAAAAAATTAGCCAGGTGTGGTGGTGCTCACCTGCAGTCCCAGCTACTTGGGAGGCTAAGACAGGAGGGTTGGTTGAGCCCAGAAGTCTGAGGTTATAATGAGCTATGATTGCACCACTGCACTCCAGCCTGGGTGACAGAGAAAGACCCTCCTTTAAAAAAAAGAATAGTTGGTACCATCAGTTTCAGAGAAGAAAGCTGATGAAGTCATCTGGAATATTTTCACCAAGGAAATGTTTGGTTTGAGTTGGGTCAGGATGAAGTGAGAAATTTTGAGCCCTCAAACTACCACCAGGAAAAAGGAGACGCTTGTGTGACATAGATTTTCTTCTCTTTTTTCTTTTTTTCCTTTCTTTTCTTTTTTTTCTTTTTTCTTTTTTTTTGAGACAGAGTCTCACTCTGTCACCAGGCTGGAGTGCAGTGGCGTGATCTCAGCTCACTGCAACCTCCGCCTCCCGAGTTCAAGTGATTCTCCTGCCTCAGCCTCCCGAGTAGCTGGGATTACAGGCACACGCCACCATGCCCAGCTAACTTTTGTATTTTTAGTAGAGACGGGGTTTCACCATGTTGGTCAGGATGGTCTTGATCTCTTGACCTCATGATCTGCCTGCCTTGGCCTCCCAAAGTACTAGGATTACAGGGGTAAGCCACCGTGCCCAGCCACGTGACATAGATTTTCAAATAAATACTCACACGTGGAGACAATACCTTTTTTTCAAAAAGCAGCAATTGTCACGTTTTAAAATATGACTCCAGAAAGGGCTATGCCATTTACTGTCTGACCTAAGGCAAGTTATTACATTCCTCAGCCTTTCCTCATCCATAATCATACAGGGAATAATAACCATATCAACTTCACAAGGTTGTAATGGAGAGCGAATCAATTAATCCGTATCAAGGTCTTAGAAAAGTGACAGGCACAGTGTTACCTCTGCTTATCCTAGACCACAAAAGCCACCTCTGTGTTGTGCCAGTGTCACCAACTCACCCACGATCTACCACTTCATAAGAGCTGCCTTTAATATTCCACATATCTTCTTCTGATCTTTCCCCATAAAAACATTTATTTCTCAGAGATAGGATTCCTCCGTAATAGTTTCTTATGACCTGCCTTTTCACCTAGCAAATTATGGCAAAGTGCTTCCCACTTGTCCGTCTCCAACACCTTCAGGGATCATGGTCACCCTCTCTGAGGATTCGCTCTGGGTCTCAGTAGGGGCAGCCCCTCTTTCGACAGATGCTTTCCATGTCTCGGCTGCTGCTTCTCACTCTCCCAGTGTGTCTGCTCGCATGTCTGCTGGTCCCTTGCTGGGTCTGCAGGTCTGCAATCCCTCGGTGAAGGGCAGCTGCACCATGCTAACCCCCATGGAAGGCTCAGTCAGGAAGTTTTACTTTCTTTTATTGCTTATCTCTCAATTTTCCAAAATAGCACCAACCAAGGCTGTGCATACTTAACAGACTTTTCCAAAGGGTTAAGACTAGCCTGGCGTGGTGGCTCACACCTCTAATCCCAGCACTTTGGGAGGCCAAGGCAGGCAGATCACCTGAGGTCAGGAGTTCGAGACCAGCCTAACCAACATGGTGAAACTCTGTCTTTACTAAACATATAAAATTAGCTGGGTATGGTGGTGCATGCCTGTAATCCCAGCTACTCAGAAGGCTGAGGCAGGATAATTGCTTGAACCCGTGAGGTGGAGGTTGCCGAGATTGCACCATTGCACTCCAGTCTGGGCAACAAGAGAAAAACTCCATCTCAAAAAAAAAAAAAAAAAGAAAAGAAAAAGGGGTGCTCCATGGCTCACACCTGTAATCCCAGCACTTTGGGAGGTGGAGACAGGAGGATTGCTTGTGTCTAGGCACTCGAGATGAACCTAGACAACATGGCAAGACCTCATTTCTAAAAAAAAAATTTTTTTTTTTTAAATGGCGTCTTGCCCTGTTGCCCAGGCTGGAGTGTGATGGTGTGATCTCGGCTCACTGCAGGCTCCGCCTCCTGGGTTCAAGCGATTCTCCTGCCTCAGCCTCCCTGAGTAACTGGGACTACAGGTGTCCACCATCATGCCTGGCTAATTTTGTATTTTTAGGAGAGATAGGGTTTCACCATGTTGGCCAGGCTCGTCGTGAACTCCTGTCCTCAGGTGATCCGCCCACCTCAGCCTCCCAAAGTGCTGGGATTACAGGTGTGAGCCACTGCACGCGGCTAAAAAGTTTTTTTTTTAAATGAGCCTGTGTTGTGGCACATGTCTGTGCTCCCAGCTACTTGAGAGGCTGAGCCTGGGAGGTAGCGGCTGCAGTGAGCCATGATTGTACCACTGCACTCCAGCCTGGGAGACAGAGTAAAACCTTGTGTGGGGAAAAAAAAAAAAAAAAAAAAGTGAGAAGAATAAAACCTTAAAATGTGTTAACTATTGAATCCAAGTGGGTGAAAAAAGTATGCCCTTTCTAGGAAGTCATCTCATTGGCATACCTGAACCTCATTCCCACTTCTCAATTTTGGGGAACTTTCTCCTAGTCTCCCTCTGCCATGTCCACACCATTACTCAAGCAAACCGGCAGCCCTCAGGCACAATTCAACCACCAGAGGTAAAAGATGTTTTCTTTTGAATGAGTTGTCATCATTTGAAAACCAGGAGATGTTATGTATAAACCTAGATTTCCAGCTTCTGTTAAATGATGAAAAGCTCTGGCACATTGCTGTGTGGCAGCAGTTTAGAGGCTGAGCCACTCTTGCTCCACATAGATGGGACATGTGTCCACCAGGTGGCCTTGGGCTCTAGTGGTTTCCAGCATATGGCACTGGGTGGTTATCACTTGTTTTCTACTTCCCTGGCTCCTGTAGAAATTTTTTTTATTTTTTTATTTTTATTTTTTTGGAGACCCAGTCTCGCTCTGTTACCCAGGCTGGAGTGCAGTGGCACGATCTCAGCTCACTGCAACCTCCACCTCCCAGGTTCAAGCGATTCTCCTGCCTCACCTCAGTCTCCTGAGTAGCTAGGATTACAGGCACCTGCCACCATGTCCAGCTAATTTTTTTTTTTTTTTTTTTTTTTTTTTAGTAGAGACAGGGTTTCACCATGTTGGCCAGATTGGTCTTGAACTCCTGACCTCAAGTGATCTGCTCGCCTTGGCCTCCCTAAGTGCTGGCATTACAGGCGTGAGCCACCATGCCTGGCCTCCTGTAGGAATCTGAGTACAAGGTGGGGAAAAAATGACATGCTTTCAGCTCCTCACATTCATGGAGAACCTGCCTTTCAATCCTCCTCTCCACCCAGACGGCTGCCTTCCTCTGGGTGAGCTCATGCCCATGAGGGCTGTCCACATCCCACCTGAGGCCAAGGCCAGTTGGGTGAAAGCAACTTACTGTGGGGTGGTGTCCAAGAAGGAGGGTGCTGGGGAGGAGGACTCACCTGAGAGAACCCGAAGATGTCGCACCGGGATGGAAAGGTGGAATCACTGTGGGGCCCAGTCAAAGCCATTACTTGAAAGTGAAATAAGAAGTATGCAGGAAATCTGAGGAAGGAGGCAAGCAAAGGTGAGGCTGGTGAAATCGATGGCTGGGAGAGTTCACGGAGACAGGATGTGGGGCAGGCTCGGGCTCGGGTCGTCCACGACTTATTCCTGGGACAAGGCTTATAAGTTTTACCCATTTTATGTGAACATCAAAAATCTAATATCGAGGCTTCAGACCACAGATGTGTAGCCTTTCTGCTTTCTTGTTGAAGATTCGAACCATGTCTACTAACCCCCTTTGCTTCATGAACTTTCTTCCTGCTCAGCCTGGATTCCACCAGTTATCAGTTTGCACCTGTGTGCTCTGCTCCTTCACAGAGTTCCCTTCCAACACCTGCCTCCAAATCTTCAACCTTCACTCACACGATAACTGCCTTTTCACCCAACAGTGGGTCACCGAACCCAGCGTGAGCCAGCCAATGCTTCCCCCATGCCCAGCATCACTAAATCTGCTCCTGCACTGAGATTCTGACCTTAAAATGCTCCCTTGACCGTGCCTCTGATATAGGAACTAGAAGGAAATTATTTAGGCAGATAGTAAGGGCAACAGAGTCTTCAGCAAGTTTTCCCTGTTAACAAAAGCAGCCCCAAATCATTTCCTTTTAACAAACAGCAGCCTGAAAAATCGAGCTTCAAAATAGTTAAGCAAGCTGGAAGCTTGCACGGGTGAATGCTGGCAGCTGTGCCAACAGAAAAGGGCTACCTGACATGGAGGCTCCATCTTCCCTTTTCTTTGTCACCACACGTACAGTAAAGAAGCAGGCAACATGGTGTGGCCAGGTAGAGAACCTGTCTGCATAATAAAACATTAGGGTGGGCAGCCAGCTTTTTCACGTGCTATGCAAACGGCACAACTAGTACTAACTTGTTCTTCCGGTGCTATGCAAATAGCACACCTGGTCTGACCAATCTTTCACGCTCTATGTAAATCAGGCACCACCTCCTCAAGCTCATCTGTAAAATTTCCTGCCATTTCACCATGGAACTGGCAACCCATTTTTTCTGGGACCCCTCTCTGCAGAGTGCTCTTCTCTTTTGCCTATTAAACTTTCACTCTTAATCTCACGCTGGTGTGTTCGCATCCTAGTTTTCCATGGCCGTGGGACAACAACCTCCACCTTGTCTACAACCACATTCATCTCATTTCTGTCCCTCTCATCTCAGAAGGTTCTTGCTTCTGTTCCCGGGACCTCACCTCCTCTTATCTCTCCTAGGACTTCGCTCTTTCAATAATCCTTTCTGTCTCCTATGTTTTCAACCTTACCCTCTCTCCTGGGTCCTGCCCAGACCATAAACATATCCACATTATTCTCATCTTTGAAGAAAAGTGCCCAAGAACTTCGGTGGAAATGACCACAAAATGATAACATTCAGGGTGCTAAGGAAGGAAGGAGAGAAATCAGCAAGATAAAGAAAAATGGGCTGCAGGAAGGTAGACTTTCATGAACTCAGAGTTTTGGCAAGAAAAAGCCAATGGGAATGAAATCTGACGGACAAAGGATCCGAGTGAACAGGATGCCCTTTTCACATCCTATACTAAATTTGTCATGCTACCCTTCTTGTGTACAGGGAGGCATCGCTCACATTGAATGTTTCTTCCAATGCCCACTGTGGTCCAGTGAGATAGGCAGGGGTAAGGCTGGGTGGGTGAGCAGGGGCTTCGGGGACTCCAGGAGCTGCTGGCACTGAGCTAGGGTGGGGCCAGACAGGCACCAAAAGAAAGAAGGGAAAAGATATCCCTAGTGGCTGCAGCCAGCGGGGGAACCAGAGAACGGAGAGTCTCAAGGTGCCTGCAGGAGAGATCATTTGCATGGGAAAGCAGCTGAAACAGGTTTCCTTAGACCTGGGAGTGCCTGTAGACAGAAATAAACTCATCTTTATGGCTAGGGATCATTGAAAGAAGAAAGTGATGCTATTAGCAAAAAGTTTGTGAGACAAAAAGGAAAAAAAGCCACTCTTCAGTTTGTAAGATCAAAAGAGAGAACCTCAGAAGCCAGCCTTCTCCAGAAATTGTTGAGACAAAACCACAGACATTTTATGAAAAGAAGTCCAGGACCATCTGAACAGAGCAGAAATCCCTCCTGATGAAGCTCTGGAGGTGAGGCCAGTAGGTTTACCAATACTTACAGGGCTTTCCCTCTCTTCACCAACTGAGTGATCTAGAGCCTCTCTATACCTTTTTGTTGTTGTTGTTTGTCTGTTTTTTGAGGCAGGGTCTTGCTTTGCTACCCAGGCTGGAGTGCAGTGGCATGTTGCAGCCTCAAACTCCTGGGCTCAAGCGATCCTCCTGCCTCAGCCTCCCAGACTGCTGGGATTATAGGCGTGTACCACCATGCCTGGCCTACATGTTGGTTTTCTTCACCTCCATAATCCACCAGCCAGGCTCTCTTGCAGGCGTAACAGGAATCACATGTGACACAGCACATGGGAAAGTGCTTTGGGAATGGCAAAGCCTTAAGTAACTGTAAGCCGCTGACACTGACAATGGTGGGAACTGGTAATGAACATTCTCAGCCCCTGCACTCAGTTCAAAAGGGCCATGTGGGACTAGACAGGAAGATGGTGAGTCCACCCAGCAGGGTGAAGCGCTGAAGGTGGGGGAAAAACAAGGAACAGTTTTTTAAAGCTGCACAAAGGAACTACCATCTGCATTAATAACATGAACCCGGATGTTTCTTTCTTTTCTTTTTGATTTGTACAAATTCATAGGGTGCATGTGCAATATTATTTACATGCATAGATTGCATAGTGGTCAAGTCAGGGCTTTTAGCGTATCCATCACCTGATAAATGCAGATTTTTCAAGGGGGACCTTGTCAGGGGATTCTCCACTGGGGATTTCTCTCTTGGTCACCTCAGAGGACCAGGGTTAGATTTTATTTATTTATTTATTTATTTATTTATTTATTTATTATTTTTTTTGAGACGGAGTCTCGCTCTGTCGCCCAGGCTGGAGTGCAATGGTGCGATCTCAGCTCACTGTAAGCTCCACCGCCTCCCGGGTTCACCCCATTCTCCTGCCTCAGCCTCCCTAGAAGCTGGGACTATAGGCGCCTGCCACCACACCCAGCTAAATTTTTTGTATTTTTAGTAGAGATGGGGTTTCACTGTGTTCGCCAGGATGGTCTCGATCTCCTGACCCCGTGATCCGCCCACCTCGGCCTCCCAAAGTGCTGGGATTACAGGCGTGAGCCACCGCACCCGGCCGGGTTAGATTTTGTTTAAAGAAGACTGCTGCAGAGTTCTTACAAGATGAAATCTCCATCTCATCAACGGGGAAAGGATGACTCAAGTAATTACAAATCTACTGTGCATCTAGAGAAAAGGCTGCATTTGATGATGGAGAGAGCACAGGTATTAGATCCTAGCTGACCTAGGTTGATATATGCCCTTTGGTAGCTATGTGGGGCCGAATTCATAGCTCATCCACTCTCTGCCTATCAAATGGGGGCAATAAGGCTGATCTCAAAACATGAAGCTGCACAGCACAGACAGGGCTCCTCAGTATCATACATGCCAAGTCCAATAGCTCCTGGGATGCTGAGTAGTGAAGAATGAAGCTCTGTGATGAGAAAATTTTCTGGAACCAATTTAATTTCTGTCTGGAGAGACAAGATCAGAAGGAAATCATGCATCTGGGATGGTGGTTCTCAACTAGGGGTGATTTTCTCCCCCAGGGGACATATGGCAATGTCTAGAGACATTTTTGTGACAGCTTGGGGTAGTTGCTACTGGCATCTAGTGGATAAAGTCACAGATGCTGCTAAACATCCTACAATGTGTGGGACCGCCTTCTACAATAAAGAATTATCTGGCTCTAAATTTCAGTAGTGTCAGGGCTAAGAAACCCTGGTTTGGCCCAAAGCAGAGTTTTTGTTGTTCTTCCCTGATATGGTTGGCTGTGTCCCCACCCAAATCTCATCTTGAATTGTAGCTCCCATAATTCCCATGTGTTGTGGGAGGGCCCCAGTGCGAGACAATTGAATCATGGGGGCGGTTTCCCCCATACTGTTCTCACGCTAATGAATAAGTCTCATGAGATCTGATGATTTTATAAGGGATTTCCCTTTTCCCTTGGGGCTCTCATTCTCTCGTCTGCTGCCATGTTAAGACATGCCTTTTGGCTGGGTGCGGTGGCTCAGGCCTGTAATTCTAGCACTTTGGGAGGCTGAGGCAGGCTGATTGCCTGAGGTTAGGAGTTCGCAACCAGCCTGGCTAATATGGTGAAACTGCGTCTCTATTAAAAACACAAAAATTAGCCAGGGTGGTGTGGTGCATGCCTGTAATCCCAGCTACTCGGGAGGCTGAGGCAGGAGAATCGCTTTGACCTGGGAGGCAGAGGTTGCTGTCAGTGAAGATTATGCCGTTGCACTGCAGACTGCGCAACAAAGCGAGACTCCGTTTCAAAAAAAAAAAAAAGATGTGCCTTTTGCCTTCCACCATGATCGTGAGGCCTCCCCAGCCACGTGGAACTGTGAGTCCATTAAACTTCTTTTTCTTTATAAATTACCCAGTCTCAGGTATGTCTTTATCAGCAGCATGAAAACAGAAGAATACATTCCCACAGTAAGCCAAGTGGACCCAACTGCATATGCGGAGTTGTTCATGCTCTGAAGCAGTCGATAAGGAGAAATATTTGTTGGTGATTCAGATGTTAGCTTAGGGATGTTAACAATCCCTGTCTGAGGCTGGAGTAATTCATTCAGAATATGTTTATTGGTCGCAGAGGACACCAAGGTGGGAGGACTTGTTAGCACAATGGAGGAAGGAAATCACGTCCTAGTTGCCTTGACAAACAAGAGAAGTGGTTTTCCACGAGCAGAACGAAATCCTTATTGGGGAAAAACTGGTTGAGACATTAGGGTCATAGGAATGATCTGATGGCCACCAGAGACTAAAATATAAACATGGCCTGTGGTCTAGACAGTGAGAGACAAAGGTTGAGATTGAATCAGTATTCCTCAGACTCAACAAGGCCGTTTTAAAGTCTTCAGTGAAGGACCTTGCATTTTAAGAAGAGACATGGAGAAATCCACAGAAAAGCCAGAACAATCGCTGGAAAATAAAAAGATCTTCCGAAAACAGACAGAAGAGTTTGAGTTATTCAACGTGGAAAGAGAAGATTAAGTGTGCCTTGATTTCAGCATAAGAAAGATTATCACAAAGAGAAAAATGGCCAGCTGTTTTCCATCTCCATGGAGAAGCAAATTATAGGAAATCGTCTGTGATTGCAGCAGAAGGGTGGGTATGAATAAGAAAGCATTCCTAATTGGAACCTGGAAGAGACTTCAGAGGAAGACGATTCAATTTCCTTTATGCAAGTTTGCTTTTTAGCAATTTTCGCGTATTTTTATACATGAAGTATTGACCTGACCACAGACAGGAGACCGGACATGATAACTTCCCGGGCCCCTAGTTTTATCATTCTCTCTACATATGTCTTCACAAGGCCCAATTCACTAGCTGATGAGTGAAAAAGTCAGTTGTTTTGCTGTATGGCCTTATACAAGATAGTTTTCTAACAACGCATTTGATAGATTTTCATGTATTGATTTATGAAATTGACTGGTTGTTTTAGGGCCATGTTGACAGAGCCTATAATTTCACAACATTCATTTTACTCCACAGAACTTGGACATGAACCTATAAACTATATAGGTTCATACCTGTGGGTCATCAAGTAGACCTTGTATTGATCTTAATATTAAATAGCTCAGTTTTATAAGCCAGTAGATTCTTTAATGCTGGTACCAATATACACTTGATATGGTTTGGCTCTGTGTCCCTGTTCAAATCTCATGTTGAATTGTAATCCCCAGTGTCGGAGGAGGGTCCTGGTGGGAAGTGATTGGATCATAGGGGCGGATTTCCCCCTTGCTGTACTCATGATGGTAAATGAGCTCTCACTGTCTGTTTGTTTGAAAGTGTTGGGGCTGGGCATGGTGGCTGGTGGCTCACGCCTGTAATCCCAGCACTTTGGGAGGCCGAGGTGGGCAGATCTCTTGAGGCCAAGAGTTTGAGACCAGGCTGGTCAACATGGGGAAACCTCATCTCTACTAAAAATACAAAAATTAGCTAGGCGTGGTGACGCACGCCTGTAGTCTCAGCTACTTGGGAGGCAGAAGCAGGAGAATCGCTTGAACCCTGCAGGCGGAGGTTGCAGTGAGCCGAGATTGTGCCATTGAACTTTAGCTTGGGCAACAGAGGGAGACTCCGTCTCAAAAAAAAAAAAAAAAAGAAAAGAAAAGGAAAAGAAAGTGTGCAGCACTGCAGCACTTCCCCCTTTGCTCGCTCGCTCTCTCCTGAAATGTGAAGATGTGCCTGCTTCCACTTTGCCTTCCACCATGATTGCAAGTTTCCTGAGGCCTCCCCAGAAGCAGAAGCCCGTACAGCCTGCAGAACTGTGAGCTGATTAAACCTCTTTCCTTTATAAATAACCCAGTCTCAGGTAGTTCTTTATAGCAGTGCAAGAATTGACTGATACACACTCTGATGTAATCTGAACCAATCATTCAGACCAGAGTAAACGAGGTGAAGAAATAGTTCCAGGCTTTCAGTTTGCTCCAAGGGTGTGGTCTTTGTATCAAGAATATATTATCGTATTAATGTTGAAGCCAAACATCTGAGTTTGAATGTGGCAGGTGGGGCTTGGAAAAGAAGATGTGATCCTGCTGTTTCTAGCCTTGTACAGAAATCAATCCATTCCATTTTCAAGCGAATTTGCTGAATTGCTGATCAAAAAGGACCAAATCCATTAAAACCTTATGTCCTATGCTGCAGGGGCATCAAGCTTGTGTGCTTCCTGGGACTCTCTTGTGCATCGATTTTAACTTTTTTATGTGGACAACCTAAGTGGGAACTGGAGCATAGAGTGGCATCATTATCCATTAAGTGTTTAGCTTCTTTGTTAAACAATGTTCCCCCGCAAATGTTCACATTGTAAACACCAATAACCAGTAGATCCCTTGTGTTCTTAAAAGGCACAGAAAATCATAAAATTTTTGACGTGAATACAAAATGGCTCACATTCAAAGGGCAATAAGCCTCATTAAGGCAGAATTCTACACAAGGTCTTTTTACTTTTGTCCCGGCGGCAGTAGAGCGTGTTATTCCCTAACAGCTGATCTCCACTTCTTCATTTAATAACATAGCCTCTGAGTCTTAGCCAGATCCATGACTGTTCCACTAAAGACTGTTCTTCTAGCCTCCTTTGCACTTGGTTGAGGTTAGAAATACATTTGAACTGATGTAGGCAGAAGTGATCTGGGCAAAAGTGGTAAGTACCACTTCTGGTCCATGACCTTAAAGGAAAAGGATAACACCCACTACTTCTTCCTTCTCCCCTTTCAGCAGGCTGGGATGCAGGTATGATGGCAGGACCTGGAGCAGCAACCTTCAACCAGGTGGAAGACTTCTATTGAGGATAATGGAAAAGTAAGGTGAAAGAAATTTGAATTTCCATGATTGTGGAGTCTTGGACTGTTGATGCTTAGACTGAATTACAGGACAGAAGATAAACTGCCACTTGTTTAAGCTACTGTTATTCTGACCTTTCCAACAGTAGCCAAACTAGTCTAATATCCTAACCCTTTGGGGACCAGAACCTTAACTTTAGTAATTTAGGTGTTCTTTTTTATTTTTAGTTTTTTAAAATATTTTTTTTTTGTAGAGACAGCGGTCTTGTCATGTTGCCCAGGCTGGTCTTGAACTCCGGATTCAAGTCATCCTCCCACTTTGGCCTCCCAAAGTGCTGGGACTCCAGGCATTAGCCATCGTGCCTGGCCCTAATTTAGGTGTTTTTTCATCCAGTAGAAAAAATATATGTTGTTCCAGATAGATAGACAGATAGATAGACCAACAATACACACGCTCATATAAATACTTGAGAGATTCATTAACTAGGGACTTACTGAAATCACTGCAGAACTGGTTGTAAAGAACTCACCCCACACTCTGCAATGTGAAGTATATACAACTATTTATTTAGATGGAGTCTTGCTCTGCCACCCGGGCTGGAGTGCAGTGGCATGATCTCGGCCCACTGCAATCTCCGCCTCCCAAGTTCAAGCGATTCTCCTGCCTCGGCCTCCCAAGCAGCTGGGACTACGGGCGTGCACTACCACGTCCAGCTAATTTTTGTATTTTTAGTGGAGATGAGGTTTCACCATGTTGGTTGGCCAGGATGGTCTTGCTCTCTTGACCTTGTGATTTGCCTGCCTCGGCCTCCCAAGGAACTGGGATTACAGGTGTAAGCCACTGCGCCCGGCCTCATTTTATTTTTTATATAGAATGTTCTAAAGGCTATAGAGTGACGATAATGAACCTCCAGCGAGGTGGCAAAGAGCACAAGTTCTGAAGCCAGACAGACCAGCTGAATGACCAGGGCAAGTTCCTTAACCTGAGTGTCCAGGTTGCCCCATCCATACAAAGCGGGTACTGTGAGGATGAACTGAGATCATACAGGTAAAATGCTTAGAACCAAACATTAGTGCCTGGCACACACCAAGCACTGAATAAATATTAGCTACTACTATTATTATTAGTTACAATAGTCAGTAATGACGCTACAAAAATGTGGCTAATGGAATAATTCTAGACTTCTCTGGATCTATTTGTATGTATTGGACATGGTCTTATTCAAGACATCTAGTCAACAATGTTTACTTTTGGCTGAGCATGATGGCTCATGCCTGTAATCCCGCATTTTGGGAGGCCAAGGCAGGAGAATCACTTGAGCCCAGGAGTTCAAGACCAGCCTGGGCAACATAGCAAGACCTTGTCTCTGCAAAACCCAAAAGCATTAGCTGGGCATGGTGGTGTGCCCTCAAAATCCCAGCTACTCAGGAGGCTGAGGAAAAAGGATCACTTGGCTAAGGAGTTTAAAGTTACAATGAGCTATGATTGCACCACTGCACTCCAGCCTGGGTGA
Organism: Rhinopithecus bieti; assembly: GCF_001698545.2. Classification (NCBI taxonomy): domain Eukaryota; kingdom Metazoa; phylum Chordata; class Mammalia; order Primates; family Cercopithecidae; genus Rhinopithecus; species Rhinopithecus bieti. The sequence goes on from NW_016823727.1 coordinate 225,703, forward strand.
TACAGCAAAGCCCTGTCCCTAACATTAAAAAAGGAAAAAAGAAAAAAAAAGGTCTACTTTTGCCTGGAGTGCCTTATTAATGAATCCTAATCTTGGTTTATGTACATCCTCCAGGTAGTATATGAAATACTGTATCATTGTCTCTTTGTAAATTGATTTTTAAAGGAAATTTGAGCAATAGCAATAAAAGTTTAGATATAGCTGCAGCCCTCTGTCTCTCTCACTGGAGCCATCATCTCTGGCTTCTCCTTGCTATGGACAGGCTGTAATTTATCCTCCTCTGTGGTGGCCACAGTCATTTCTGCTCGTGGCAGTGGGGGCTTGGAGAAGTGGATTTACTGAGTAATGAATGAAGTTTAACCTTCAGGGCCTTTCATTTGCCTGGGCCCATTCTAAAGCTCCAAGCATTCCTTGCCAGGATTGCAAAGACCATGGAGCCAGTCCTGGGGCTGCAGGCAGGGTGGATAGGCTTTTTGCATCATATGCACAGCCCCCTGGTGCGCACCTGCTGTTGGTGGACTTCAAGGAGGATTCAAGTGCTATTTCTGATCCTAAGAAGAAAGGTTTGAATGAGATGCCGTTCTGTTCCCTGCTGAGAGGCTACTGCAGCCAGGTTTCATGGCCACCCCAGGACTAGCAGGAACATGGAGTGGCAAGGGGCTGGCTGAGCTGGACCAGCTGCTGTCAAAAGACACTGTCTGATTGGCCGGACATGGTGGCGCATGCCTATAGCCCCAGCTACTCTGGAGGCTGAGGCGGGAGGATCTCATGAGCCCAGGAGTTCGAAGCTGCAGGGAGCTGTGATCGTGCTATTGCACTGCAGCCTGGGCCACAGAGCGAGACCCTGTCTCTAAACAAAAGACACTGTCTGAGCAAGAAACCATAGAGGATGTTGGAGGAGGAGCATTGCCAACAAAGAATTCTGAAGCACAAAGAAATTTTTCTAAACTACCAACATTGGCCAGGCCAGGTGGCACACGCCTATAATCCCAGCACTTTGGGAGGCCAAGGCGGGTGGATCACCTAAGGTCAGGAGTTCAAGACCGGCCTGACCAACATGGTGAAACCCCGTCTCTACTAAAAATATAAAAAATTAGCCAGGTATGGTGGTGAACACCTGTAATCTCAGCTATTCGGGAGGCTGAAGCAGGAGAATCACTTGAACCCAGGAGGTGGAGGTTGCAGTGAGCCGAGATCACACCACTGCACTCCAGCCTGGGCAACAAGAGCAAAACTCTGTCTCAAAAATAAATAAATAAATAAAAATCAATATTAGGAGAAAAAATATGCAAGAGGAAAGCTAGGATTATCTTTCTATTCTCTAAAATAACTATTTTACAACACTGTTGTTATATGAACAGGTGAGACAGAATGCAGTCAAAACTGTAGGAAAAAATAGTGTTCTTGCGGTGACTCAGGTAGTTAATTAGCAGAGAAAATATTATGTTATTTTCATGAATTTTGTGGTATTTGTCAGCTTTTAAAAAAATGTGTCAATACTCATTTCATACCTAAGCTTGTACTTGTAATTTTGTATTCTTTTCCTTAACGAGCCTCTCTGAAACTGGGTAAGCCGTGACACCCACAACAGCTGAATTTTCCCCTAGGAGAGAGTTTACACCTACTTCAGTGAGAATGCTTTTTTGTTGGTGTTTTAGCTGAAGACTGACTGACCATGTCGAGTGATGCTTTCTGGGGAACATCATTAATCAGCCCCCAGAAGCAGGAACTCCAGCATCCGTGGAGAATCAGTTGATGCACAGGTCCGGGTGCCTTGCACAAGGATTAGTGATTCATCTCCAGGGCGTAATGAAAGTGAATGTGGTGTTGCCTTTTGATTCCTTGCAGTTCTCGTTCCAAATATCATGAATGTGCAGTTACTTCCTAATGGTAACTGAAAGGTCAAGAAAAGAGCTTTCACTTTTGACCTTTCTGGCCTCAAAACCTCAATTGGCTACAGTCTAGTTGCACTGCGTGCACTGACTGTGGTCTGAGAGTCACGTCTCATCCCCTACATGCCCCTTCGTGCTCCTCTGCTCCATGACATGAGGTGTTGGATGGAGTAAGGCAGTTCCATTTCTAAACCCAGCAAAGGAAATAGGCTGAGTTTTAAAGATGATCCTGGCTAGTGTTATCCCCTTCCCTTGGAAATGAAGCTGGAGGGGGTTGGGAGGAGGTAAGGATGGGTCAAAGGTGGAGAGAAGGATGGAGCCTGCTCGTGGACTGCGGCGGGCCATTCCCCACTGCTGTGACTGAGTCCAAGACACAGAATCTCTCACGTAAACCTTTGTGATACCTAGAGTTCCCCAGAAGAAGCTTGCTCCTACCCGCAGCCCAGTCTCCATGGAAGGGCCAGAGCTGTTTTTTATCATCAGATCATATCATGCTTCTGCTTAAAATCCTCCAGTGGCTGCCCATGGCAATGAAAACAAAAGGCCCACTCTATACTATGGCCTAGGAGACCTCCCACAGTGTGGTCACTGCTTCTGCTTCTGCTGACCACACATCCCCCACAACCCAGTCCCAGGTCAGTCTGCACTTTAGCCTCTCTCCCTCTGTCCCTCCCTCCCTCCTTCCCTCCCTCCCTGCCTTCTTTCCTTCTTTCTCTCCCTCCCTCCCCTTTTTGTCTCTCTGCCTATCTTTCTCCCTTCCCTCCCCTCCCCTCTCCTCCCCTCCCCACCCCTCCTCTTTCATCTTTTTCTTTATAACAGCTTTATTGAGATATCATTCACATACCCATATCACCTATGTAAAGTATGCAATTCAATGATTTTTAGTATATTTACAGAGTTGTGCAACTAGCACCACAATAAATTTTAGAACATTTTCATCACTCTGAAAAGAAACTCCGTACCCATTAACATCCCTCTTATTTACCATATTTACCCAACCCCAAGCCCTAGGTTACCACTAATCTATTTTCTATCTTTATAGATTTGCTTATTCGTATATTCCTTCTAAATGCGATAATACCATATACAGGCTTTTGTGCCTGGGTTCTCTTACTTAGCATAGTATTTCTGAGGCTCATTCATACTGTAGCATATATCAGAATTTTATTCATTTGGCTGAATAATATTCCATTGTATGGGTATTCCACATTTTGTTTATCCATTCCTCAATTGATGGACATTTGGATTTTTTCCATGTTTTGCCTTTTATGAGTGATGTTGTTATGAACAGTTGTGTGTAAGTTTTTGTGTAGACATATGTCTTCAATTCTCTTGGGTAAACACCTAGGATTAGAACTGCTGGATCCTGTGATAACTCTATGGTTAACATTTTGAGGACTGACAGCCTCTTTTCCAGAGTGGTTGAACCATTTTACATTCCCACTAGCAATGCAGAGTATCAGGGTTCCAATTCCTCATCAACAATTATTATTTGTCTTTTTTAAAATAGTCATTCTAGTGAGTGTGAAATGGTATCTCATTGTGGTTTTTGTTTGAATTTCCCTCATGTTGTGCATCTCTTGTTGTGCTTATTGGACATTTTGTGTATCTTTCTCAAAATATTTGTTCAGATCCTTAACCCATTTTTTTTCTTCTTCTTCTTTTTTTATTTTTGAGACAGAGTCTTGCTCTATTGCCAGGCTGGAATGCAGTGGCCCAATCTTGCCTCACTGCAACCTCTGCTTCCTGGGATCTCGCCTTTCTCCTGCCTCAGCCTCCCAAGTAGCTGGGACTATAGCTGCCCACTACCACACCCAGTGAATTTTGTATTTTTTGTAGAGGTGGGGTTTCACTATGTTGGCCAGGCTGGTCTTGAACTCTTGACCTCAAGTGATCCACCTAGCTCGGCCTCCCAAAGTGCATGGATTACGGGTATGAGCCATCATGCCCGGCCTATTGACCCATTTTTAAATCAGGTTGTCTTCTTTTTGTTGTTGAGTCATAAGAGTTCTTTATATATTGTGGAGACTAGACCCTTATCAGACATATGATTTGCAAGTATTTTCTCCCATTCTGTGGATTGTCCTTTCACTTTTGATGGTGTCCACTGATGCAAACATTTCTAATTTTTATTAGTCCAATTTATCCATTTTTTCTTCTGTTGTGTATGTTTTTGATGTCATACATAAGAAGGCTTTGCCTAACCCAAAGTTATGGAGACTTACTCCTATATTTTCTTCTAAGAATTTCATAATTTTAGTTCTCACATGGAGGTCTATGATTTGTTTTGAGTTAATGTGTGAATATGATATGAGATAAGGGTCCAACTTCGTTTTTTTACATGTGGATATCCAATTGTCCCAGATCCTTTTGTGAAAGACTATTCTTTCCCCCATTGAATTGTCTGGGCATTCTTAGCCACACCACTTTCTATTCCCCTATTTAAACAATGTAATAGACTATATTAGAATAAACAGTATCAAAGTATAGTTAACCATGGACTCTGAAGCCAGACCTGCTGTACTGAACCTCCACAGTGTGACCACTTACTAGCTATGTGGCCTTTGGCAAATTACTTCACTTCTCTGTGCCTCAGTTTTTATACCTGAATAATATGTTCTTCATAGAGCTATTGTAAATATTAAATGGGTTAAAAAAATAAAATGGGTTGGTATATGTAAGGGACTTAAGATCAATCATAGTGGTTCATGCCTGTAATCCCAGCACTCTAGGAGGCTGAGGCAGGGGGATCACTTGAGCTCAGGAGTTCGAAACCAGCCTGGACAACATGGCAAAACCCCATCTCTACAAAAAATACAAAAATTAGCCAGGCATGGTGGTGGTATGTGCCTGTAGTCTCAACGACTCAGGAAGCTGAGGTGGGAGGATTGCTTGAGCCCCGGAGGTGGAGTTTGCAGTGAGCGGAGATCATGCCATGACACTCCAGCCTGAGTGACAGAGCCAAATCCTGTCTCAAAAATAAATAAATAGATAAAGCTAAAAAGCACTTAAAACAGTGCCTGGCAGGTGATAAAGACCTTGTAAGTATTTTGCTATATGACTTCTGCAAAAAATTTTTGCTCACAATTTCTGCCATTGTAAAGAGAATAATGTTTCATGAATCTGAATCACAAGGTATGATTTGTTTCTTATTGACCATGTTTGTATCGGTAGATTGCTACAATAATGCTCACATAACAATCATAAAAATCTTGGTGGCGCACAGCATGAGACATTTATTTCTCTCTCTCTTTTTTTTTTTTTTTTTTGACAGTCACCAGGCTCTGTCACTCGCTCTGTCACCAGGCTGGAGTGCAGTGGCATGATCTCAGCTCACTGCAACCTCAGCCACCCAGGTTCAAGCAATTCTCCTGCCTCAGTCTCCCAAGTAACTGAGACTACAGCTGCGTGCCACCACACCCAGGTAATGTTTTTGTTTTTTTAGTAGAGACAGGGTTTCACCATGTTGGCCAGGATGGTCTCCATCTCCTGGCCTCGTGATCTGCCCATCTCAGCCTCCCAAAGTGTGAGGCATTTATTTCCCATGAGTTTGGGGGTGGCTGGGCAGCTCTGCTGATCTCATCTGGGCTCACTCGCTCCTATATGGATCAGCTGATAATCAGCTAATCTAGGCTGGGCTTGGCCAAGCAGGTCTGCTTCAAGCTTCAGGCCTTGCCAAGCTTAGCTCCTCACCACTGGACTTGGATCTGTTCCACATGTCTTCCATTTGGGCCTAGGTTAAAGGATAGCAGCTTCCTGGGGGAAGTTCTTCTTGCCATAATGTTAAAGGCACAAAAGGGCAAACCTAATCCTCTAAGCACATTTGAAGTCTCTGCTTGTCTCCTGTCTGCTAACATCCTATTGGCTGAATGACAAGGTCAGAAAAGTTCACTCCCACAGTCTCACTGATCAAAGCCAGTCACACGACTGAGGCCAACATCAGTCAGAAACAAAACAACAATCTGTTGAGCAATAATCTAATAGCCCTAGTCAAAAGAGTTTGAGAAGCATTGCGCTAAAGCAGGAGTCAGCAAACTACTGCCTGCAGGGCAAATCGGACCCACCACTTTTTTTTAATATAAAGTTTTATTGAAACCCAGCCTTGCCCGTTTATTTATGTATGGCTGCTTTTGTGATACAGTGGCAGGACTGAGCAGTTGCAATAGAGACCCTACGACCTGCAAAGCCTAAATATTTACTACCTAGTCCTTTACAGGAAGAGTTTGCCCACCTCTGTTTTTTTTTTTTTTTTTTTTTTTTTTTTTTTGAGACTGAGTCTTGCTCTGTTGCCCAGGCTGGAGTGCAATGGCATGGTCTTGGCTCACTACAACCTCCATGCCTCACTGGTTCAAGCACTTCTCCTGCCTCAGCCTCCCCAGTAGCTGGGATTACAGGTTCCCACCACCACACCCAGCTAATTTTTGTATTTTTAGGTTTCATCATGTTGACCAGGCTGGACTCGAACTCCTGATCTCAGGTGATCCACCCGCCTAAGCGTCCCAAAGTGCTGGGATTATAGGCATGAACCACAGTGCCTGGCCTACCCCTGCTCTTAAGAAGGAAAAGTTTAGGAATTGATGAGAATTCAGCATCAAATCAAATCAAATAATCAATGAGCTCCTTCTATAACGCAGACACTAGTGAATGCTGATCAGTGAGTATTTGATTTAATTTGATGCTCTACTCTCATCCCTGTAGAGAAATGAGTGCTTCCCAGTTTGCAATAATCACTTGTGTGGTAAGAGAGAACCCCATTCTGGTCTGGCACTTAGGTCGGTATCAAAGCCTCGTCATTGTAATTCGTATGCTGACTTTCCTATTCTTGTCCTGTAAGGAGTTAAATATTGTGAGCTTTGGTTAAAACACATGCTACTGGCCAGGCACGGTGGCTCACACCTGTAATCCCAACACTTTGGGAGGTTGAAGTGGATTGCTTGAGCTCAAGAGTTCCAGACCAGCCTGGGCAACATGGAGAAACCCTGTCCCTATGAAAAAAGAAAAAAAAAAAAAAATTAACTGGGCATAGTTGCACATGCCTGTAGTCCCAGCTACTTGGGAGGCTGAGGTGGGAGGATCACTTGAGCCTGGAAGTTGAGGCTGCAGTGAGCAAGCAGTGATTGCACCACTGCACTTCAGCCCCAGCAACAGAGTGAGACTCTGTCTCAAAAAAAAAAAACAAAACAAAACCATATACTACCTTTGAAATAATAATGCTTAAGTTTAAAAAAAAAAAAAAAAAACTGAAAGAAAATTACACAATCATCCAAATAAAACAAGATTTTGAAACTTTATTGGACTACAATCCTACAAAAACTATAATCTTAGGTTGAAATCCAATATAGAAAACTGATTTAAGTGGAGTTGCTAAGGTTCACTGGTAGGTGGGAGGGGACTTGGGCTCAGGGCCACATCCATTAAGCAAGCTCCCCCATGCCACACCCACGGTCCTCTCAGAAGTCCCAGAAACTAGGACATGCCAGGGCTCCTCGGAAATTAATTTTGCCTTTGTGGGTTTTCTAATGTCCAGAGGACAACTTTGGTATACAAACAAACACACAAACAAACAAAAAATTACTTTGCAACCACTTTTTTCCCAAGCAATATTTGACTTATTGGAGTAACAAATGTAGAATCCTAGGTTTTCCTTCAAGCTTTTAAGTCACTTTTAGAAATCTTTTTGGGCTATTTCTGGAGAAAATTTTACTAGCCTGTTTTATGGGAGGCTTTGCTTAAGGGTTGGTTCCACTCAGACTTAATGAAACAACTGTAAGGGTTTTAAACTGCATTTGTAAATTGATTTGATTTGTGTTTCAGTGATACTTAACAGTTACAGCCCCTACCATGGGCAGACACTGTCCTAAAATGGCCGGGCACAGTGGCTCACACGTGTAATCCCAGCACTCTGGGAGGCCGAGGTGGGCAGATTACCTGAGGTCAGGAGTTCGAGACCAGCCTGGCCAACATGGTAAAACCCTGTCTCTACTCAAAGTACAAAAATTAGCCGGGCATGGTGGTGCAGGCTGTCATCCCAGCTACTAGGAAAGCTGAGGCAGGAGAATTGCTTGAACCTGGGAGGTGGAGGTTGCAGTGAGCTGAGATCACACCACTGCAGCCTGGGTGACAGAGCTAGACTCCATCTAAAAAAAAAAAAAGTTTACACCATTAACTCCTTTAATTCTCATATCAATTCTAGTGAATATCTTATATTATTATCATCTCCATTTCATATACAGGGAAACTGAGGTATACAGAAGAATTCTCACAGTCATATAGCTAATAATATGTGGACTACTTTTTGAACTAGCTGTCATTGAAAAGCGAATCAAATATATTAAATTTATAAACACAGTTAAAAACCCTTCAAGTTGTTTAATTAACTAAGTCTGAGTGAACCAACCTTTAAGCAAAGCCTCCAATAAAACAGACTGTGCCCCAGATTCCAGGTTTGCATGCTTACCTTTTATGTTAAGAAGCTGACTACAAATTAACTGAAAAGAAAAAACCCTGACTCCTTAGTCATTTTTGTAAAACTAATATTATACTTATAAATATAGCATAAAAGGTTCAAATTATTTTATATTCCAAACCTTACTTTTTATTTTTATTTTTGCATGTGTGTGTATTTCTGCTGTTTAATATTTTTTATAGAAACAGGGTCTTGCTATGTTGCTCAGGCTGGTCTCCAACTCCTGGCCTCAGGCAATCCTCCCACCTTGGTGGCTCAGGCCTGTAATCCCAACACTTTGGGAGGCTGAGGCGGGCGGATCACGAGGTCAGGAAATCGAGACCATCCTGGCTAACACAGTGAAACCCTGTCTCTACTAAAAATACAA
>NW_016823727.1:234739-249784 GCF_001698545.2 Rhinopithecus bieti
CCGAGGCAGGAGAATGGTGTGAACACGGGAGGCGGAGCTTGCAGTGAGCCGAGTTCACCCCACTGCACTCCAGCCTGGGTGACAGAGTGAGACTCCGTCTCAAAAAAAAAAAAAAACCTTTTAATATAGCAAGTAGTTCTTCAATAAGCCAAATTCACTTAAACATTTAAGTGCTTAAAATATCAAACATATGGATTATTTTCAAATTTTATGTCTATTTTTAAAAGACTTAACACTATAGATTTGACATACTCCATCACCTTTATATTTAATTCTAAATCTTTCCTGGGTTGAAGACATTTGGCCATGTCCTTCCATGCTGGGAAGGAGAGTGTCGAGGGGAGTGAGCAATGGAGTTGGTGCTGTGGAATGTCTGATAAGAACTGAAAATTAACCATTGCATTTGGCCAAGTGGAGGTCATAGTGACCTTGATAAGAGCTAGTGTTGATGGTTTGATGAAATGAAGGTGTAAATAAAAATAATACAAGAGAGAAGAAGAGGAGAGGATAAGGAGGCAAGTCTTTTTCCTGTTAAAGAAGCTGGAAACTGGGACAATAGCTGGAGGGAGATGTGGGGTCAAGGAAGATTTTTTTTTTTTTTTTGAGACAGATTCTTGCTCTGTCACCCAGGCTGGAGTGCAGTGGTGTGAACTCAGCTCACTGCAACCTCCGCCTTCCAGGTTCCAGCAATTCTCCTGCCTCAGCCTCCCAAGTAGCTGGGATTACAGGCACCCGCAACCACACCAGGCTAATTTTTTATATTTTTAGTAGAGATGGGGTTTCACTGTGTTGGCCAGGCTGGTCTCGAACTCCCTATCTTGAGTGATCCACCAGCCTTGGCCTCCCAAAGTGCTGGGATTACAGGCGTGAGCTGCTGCACCTGGCCCCAATAAAGATTTTTTTAACAGAATATATTATAAATAAGTTGATGGGATGGGAAAGGATGAATTCAGGAGAAAAGAGGCAAGTGACATTCTTGGGTAGGCAGAAGAGTTGGAGTCTACCCTCCAAGTGAAGGAACCCACCTTGGAAAGACACAGGAACCGTTGGACCATGGTCACTGGAGGGAAAGTAGAATAGAAGGACACAGGAACTGCTGGATGTGCTGGAAGGGGTGCAAGTTTCTTCTGATTGCTCCTGTTTTCTCCAGAAAATAGGAAGTGAGGTTGTCAGTGCAGCACATTGGGGAAGGATGTACTGATGGTTTGAGGAAAGGGAAAGCATGAGATCATCCTTTGGGAAAGTGGGAGAGTAATAGGATCAGGGAAATGTAATGGGATTATCCATTAGCCTGAAGGGCCGTTGGTATATGAAGACTATCTGAAGCCTTGGAACTGGATGAGAGCACTAGGGAGTGAGTTTGGACAGAGGAGAGGACAGGGTTGAGGATGGAACCTGGCTGGCAGAGCTCGCCATAGAGCCAAAACAATTAGATCTGTATGCAACATTATTTAATCCAGCAAACCACAGAGATTAGAGGGAATTCCCACTTCTCCAAACTTAGTTAATAATTGATCACTCTCTTACCAGTCGGATCAAGTTCAATGGTTTACTTTCTGGACCAGGAAATACTTTCGTGATACATTTTCCCCCACACAAATGGATGTCTGGTGCCTGCTGCCTTCCAAGTATATTATTTATATTTCCTGAAAGTTAGAGCAACAAGGGACTTCAAATGCTATTATCAGTTAGGACTGCAAAGCCAAACACAGCTGTAGGCTTTCAGAACCAATGAACACATCAAGTTTCATTAGAAACTGGAGAAGCCATGGCTTCTGGTGATAAGTATCATTGGGGCAATATACTGAAATGTCAATATCTGCACAAGGGAGCTAATTAAAAATAGGCAAGCCATTTGCTCATAAAGGTTCTGGTTTTTCCTTCTGATACCAAGTACTTTCCAGCTGCTTAAAGCAGACCTCTTCCTCAGGTCCATCATCCCACCTCATTCCAATCCTATCTGTGCAGATACTCAGTTCACTTCACCATCTTTTCTTGGTCAAAGGTCTCAGTCTAGACCAAGGTTTCTCAGCGTCAGCACTACTGACATTTTGGGCTGGATAATTCTTAAGTTGCGGAGCTGTCCTGTGCATTGCATTGTAAGATATTTAGCAGCATCTCTGGCTTCTACCCACTAGATACCAGTAGCACTTCTCCCTCCCCAGGTTTGACAATCAGAAATATCTCCTGACATTGCCAAATGTCCCCTGAGGGGCAAATTTGACCCTGGTGGAGGACCATTCGTCTAACTATTAGACTTAGGAACACTGGGACCCACAGGTCTAACCCAAGTTAGAGCTTCCTATGGAATCTCCCATGGTAACCCTGACAGTATAAATGAAGTCTGGTAGACCAGGGCAGGAGATGACAACTTCAGAAGTGAGAAATTAGACACTTTGCTTCTGCATAGAATGGGCAGTTAGCTGGCTAATCCCATTTAAACAAAAAAAGAAGAACTTGTCACATTTTCAACCTTCTCACCAATTGCTGTGAAGATTCTCAGGAGATGATAATTAGTTGCCAACAACATGAAAGATAAAATACATAGAATGTTAGAATTGGGAAAATGCACAGGGAAATATAAAGAGGCGAAGAAGGAAGGAAGGAAGGGAGAGAGGGAAGAAAAAAGGAGAGGAGGAAGGGAGAGAGGTACAGGAGAGAGGAAAGGAAGGAAGGAAGAAGGAAAGAAGGAAGGAAGGGAGGGAGATCGAGGGAAGGAAAGAAAGAAATGGCACAGAACCGAAATGCAAGGTCAGAGTTCAGCTATACCAAGTCTTAATCTATGATAGCAAAATGATGTCTGCATTCAAATCCAAGTCACTGGGGCCAGGCGTGGTAGCTCATGCCTGTAATCCCAGCACTTTGGTAGGCCAAGGCAGGCAGATCACTTGAGGTCAGGAGTTTGAGACCAACCTGGTCAACATAGTGAAACCTGTCTCTACTAAAGATACAAAAATTAGCTGGGCAAAGTGGTACACGCCTGTAATCTCAGCTACTGGAGATGCCGAGGCACAGGAATTGTTGAACCCGAGAGGCAGAGATTGCAGTGAGCCGAGATCGTGCCACTGCACTCAAAAAAAAAAAAAAAAAAAAACTAAGTCATCCAACTCTCCATTGCCTACAGCCTTAAGAACACACACCTTAGCCTGGCCCTAAACAATCTAACCCCCACAGACCTGCTCGCACCACTTACTTGAATCTTCACCCTATCCCATCTGCTCCACTTACATCTCCACAGACACCTGGATCATCGCTACTCCTAAATCTTTACACATGCACATGCTCCATCCAACCTTGTTTGAAGGTTAAGAATTCTTTCCAATGCTTAACCTTCAAGACTGTCATCAGTTCCCACATCTTTCATTCACTCACCCACTTTAGCACAACGAGAGGCTGAAGCCAGGGTAGACGATAACAGCTAACAGCTCTACAGCACTTACCGTGGACCAGACACTGCTCTAGGCAAGCTTCGTTTTGGATGTCAAAGGGGATTTTGTTTCCAGGGCCGCCCACCGTGCTACCCACGGCTATCCCAATGAAGCAGAAGCAGACCTACTGGGTCCTGCCAGTGTCTGCCATTGTGATATTGGCAACCCTTAGTCTTCATGAGCAGAAGTGCAAGGATAGAGAGCCCAGCCCGGGGAGAGGTGGGCAGAAAGTAGCCTCTGTGGCTGGGCATGGTGGCTCACGCCTGTAATCCCAGCACTTTGGGAGGCTGAGATGGGCGAATCACCTGAGGTCAGCCTGGCCAACATGGTGAAACCCTGTCTACTAAAAATACAAAAATTAGCCAGGCGTGGTGGCGGGCACCTGTATTCCCAGCTACTCGTGAGGCTGAGGTAGGAGAATCACTGACACCCAGGAGGCAGAGGTTGCAGTGAACTGAGATCGTGCCATCACACTCCAGCCTGGGCAACAGAGCGAGGCTCCGTCTCAAAAAAAAAAAGGCCAGGCGCGGTGGCTCACACCTGTAATCCCAACACTTTGGGAGGCCAAGGCAGGCGGGTCACGAGGTCAGGAGATCGAGACTATCCTGGACGGTGAAACCCCGTCTCTACTAAAAATACAAAAAAAATTAGCCAGGCGTGGCAGAGTGCGCCTATAGTCCCAGTTGCTGGGGAGGCTGAGGCAGGAGAATGACGTAAACCCGGGAGGCGGAGCTTGCAGTGAGCAGAGATCGCGCCACTGCACTCCAGTCTGGGTGATTGTGGGGGACTCCGTCAAAAAAAAAAAGAGTGGCCTCTGTGATTCTGCTGGGGGTGGGGGTTAGGACAGGGGTGGGGTGCAGGGAGCTGAGCTGCTCAAGTAGCAGGGCGTGGGGGAAGGGTTTGTCAGCCTCCAGTGACCTTAGGTTGTAGAGGAAGCAGATTTTTGCTGCTCCTGCTCAAGGCTTCCTGAAGGCGGGGCTCCTGTTCTCTGCCGTTCTTTGGCCTTCCTCTGGGCACAGGCTTAGCCAAGGTGCTTACATGCCGGCTCCTTGATTCACCCTCTGAACCTTTGATTTCACGGTAACTTCATTTCCCCGACGTGGAATCTAGCTTTCTGAAGAGCTAGGCCAAGAACTCACCGTGTGAACTTCTGTAGTTTCTGGCTTCAATAGCCAAATTTACTTTGCATCTAAAATTGCTTTTCTGAATTTAGAATGGTCTCTTTGTCACCTCCTTTCTTATTTTCTGTTTTCTCCTTGTCTCCTTGGAGTCTGCTCAGTTATCAAGGAACTGCAGTGCTACTTTCAGAAATGTTCTCGGGTCCAGTGCTGGGCGCCCTGGGTGATCGCAGCCAGGTCCCAGGCTCTTCCCGAAACAAACACCCAAACCCCAACCCATGAAGGGAATTGTGTTCCTCTTAGGAAGGATCCTGGTCTGCTTGGAGTGTCTGTGACTGAAGCCTGTCTTGTCCAGTTCTCTCATTCTGGAAGAACAAGAGTAATTAACATTCACTGCAAGATTGTGGAGGTTTAAGTAATGGGAAACGAGTGGCTCTGATGAAACTATACTTCTATGGTCTCAGTTCCTGGCCTTCATCTTCCCTGCTCCCCCAACTAGGCTGTCCCCTCGGCTGCCTTCCCCAGATCCCATCAGAGTGGTGTTGGAAAGTGGAATAGCCAGTGGCTGGGAAGGAGGCTTTGGATTCTGGCAGTCCTGCCTTTAACGCCCAGCACCATCACTTGGGTTACCCAGTTTCCCCACCTGTAAAATGGGGACGATGATCGCTATTCCAGCGATTTGCTTGGAGGGTTGAATGAAACAATGGAGGTGTAAAGAGAACTTTTTATGTATCAGAATTCCTCTTAGGAGGGTAGAGCTGTCTTTGTTGAGAAAATACTTTTCAAAGTTCAAGTAGGAACCGAGATCCTTCTGGCCGGAGGTGGGCGGGAACGCTTCCAACAAGACAAAGGGAGGATTTTGTTTGCAACTCCAGGGAGGAAGTGGGGGGCCAGGAGAGGGCGGAAGCGCAGGGCTCCAGGAATGACCCCTTCCCGTGGATACCGTGCTCCCATCCCCGCCCTCCACCAAAATCTTGAATCAGGTTTACTGAATTCATGGGACCCTTGAAGTAATGAGGAAAGCAGAGAGGAGCTGAGTTGTGTCTCTGGGGAGCTGTGGAACAAAACCATGGTAGCATTTCAGAATGAGAGGGGATGGAGGCAAAAGACAGCTAAGGACAAAAGACACAGGCCCCCGGGCTGGGTGCGGTGGCTCATGCCTGCAATTCCAACACTTTGGGAGGCCGAGGCAGGTGGATCACGAGACCAGGAGTTCAAGACCAGCCTGGCCAACATGGCGAAACACCGTCTCTACTAAAAATACAAAAATTAGCTGGGTGTGGTGGCAGGCTCCTGTAATCGCAGCTACTCGGGAGGCTGAGACAGAGAATTGCTTGAACCCAGGAGGCAGAGGTTGTATGTAGTGAGCTGAGATCATGCCATTGCACTCCAGCCTGGGCAACAGAGTAAGGCTTTGTCTAAAAAAAAAAAAAAAAAAAAAAAAAAAAAAGATGCAGGCACCCTCCTAAGAAGGGATTGGACTATCAAGGGCAGTGAATCTGAGAGGTAGGGGCACCAGCCACAACCTGCTTATGCAATATTATTAGCCCCTGCTTCGTGCCTTCCTGGGTCTTTCCTTCTTGACCTTCCATCTGGGTAGATACTGCTTCCTTCAGGAAGCCTTCTCTGATTTTCCAAATGTGGGTAATAACTGTACATTCTGAGCCCCCTTGTTCATTTTCATCCTGGAGATGTCACCCTGAGTTATAATTGCTCGTTTGGATGCCTGGTCTCTCCTACCAGACTATACACTCCATGAGTGTATATCTTTTACACCACTGTGTTCCCAAACCTGGCATAGCACCTTGCACATCTTAGGTTTTCAATAAAATACATGTTCAGCAAATGACAGTCTAATAGAAAAAGCCCAGTCTTTGGTGTTCTGTAAAAGCTGGGTTCAGATCCTGACTCTGTCACTTAAAAGCTGTGTAACTCTGGGCATGCTTAACTCTAGTTAAGTAAACCTCTCTGAGCCTCACCATCTCTGTAAACAGGTGTAAGGTACAGGGTCAGTGTGAGGACTCAATGGGAGGAAATGTGGAAAGTGTGGTGCCTGGCCACAGTCAGCACTCAGCAGATGATGGGTCCTCAACTCTGTCTTCTATATTTAACACATCTATTCCATCCACATATCCCCACCAAGTCAAGGTCCTCAGCACCTTATGAAACCTCCTACTTGTTACCTTACTTCACACTGTCCTCTCAGATGTATTAAGCTCTTCCTTTCTACCAGATACTGCTCTAAACTAGGCGTCAGCAGACTACAGCCTGTGAACTGAATCTAGCGCCGCACCTGTTTTTGTATATAATGTCCATGAGCTAAGAAAGGTTTTACATTTTAAATGGTTAGGAAAAAACTAGAAATAATATTTCGTGCCACATAAAAATTATTTGAAATTTGAATTTTAGTGCCCATAAATAAACCTTTTTTTTTTTTTTTTTTTTTTTCCGAGACAGCTTCTCACTCTGTTGCCTAGGCTGGTGTGTAGTGATGTGATCATGGCTCACTGCAGCCTCGACATCCTGGGCTTAAGCCATCCCCTCACCTCAGCCTCCTGAGTAGCTGGTACTACCTGTACGCCACCACCCCAGGCTAATTTTAAACTTATTTTGCAGAGATGGGGTTTAGCTATATTGCCTAGGCTGGTCTTGAACTCCTGGGCTGAAGTGATCCTCCTGCCTCTACCTCCTGAAGTGCTGAGATTATAGGCCTGAGCCACTGCACTCGGCCATAAATAAACTTTTATTGATACATAGCCATACAAATTATTTTTCATATTATCCATGGCTGCTTGTCTGTTTGGGCTGCTATAACAAAATAGCACCTTATAAACAACAGACATTTATGTCACACAGTTCTGGGAGTAGGAAAGCCCAAGATCAAGGCCCCAGCAGATTCAGTGTCAGGTGAGAGCTTTCTAGTTCATAGAAAATTCATTTCTACTTCATTTCTAGATGATACCTTCTCTCTGTGTCCTCACGTAATGGGAGAGGCTAGCTAGCTCTCTAGGGCCTCTTTTACAAGGGCATTAGTCCCAGTCACGAAGGCTTTACCTTCATAGTCTAATCCTCTCCCCAAAGCCCCATCTCCTGATACTATCACCTTGGGGGTTAGGATTTCAACATGCGAATTTGGGGGGACACAAACATTCAGACTATATCCTCTGTCCCCCCCCCTTTTTTTTTTGAGGCAGAGTCTTGCTCTGTCACCCAGGCTGGAGGGCAGTGGTGCGAACTCAGCTCACTGCAACCTCGCCTCCTGGGTTCAAACAATTCTCCTGCCTCAGCCTCCCAAGTAGCTGGGATTACAGGCGTGCACCACCACACCTGGCTGATTTTTATATTTTTAGTAGAGATGGGATTTCTCCATGTTGACCAGGCTGTTCTCAAACTCTTGACCTCAGGTGATCCGCCTGCCTCGGCCTCCCACAGTGCTGGGATTACAGGTGTGAGCCACCACACCCGGCCCATAGCTTCTAGTTTTGGACTACAATGGCAGAGTTGAGCAGTTGTTGCAGAGGCCATATGGCCCACAAAGCCAAAAATACTTACCATCTGGCCCTTTTTAGAAAACATTTTCCAACCCCTGTTCTAGGCAGTGCCCACATTGATGATTCTCAAGTCGTCATAAGCCATGTGAAGTCAGCCCCAGTACTCCTCATTCTACAGTGGAGAAGCCCGAGGTGGAAAGAGGTTAAGTCCCATGGCCACGGTCACACACTGGTAGATGGTAGAGTTAGGACCAAGCTCCTATTGCCTCTGAAAGAGGAGGTCACTGCTCAGGAGGCTGGGGACAACCCTAGACAGCCTCCATGCTGTGCTGGGGAGTCTGGCCTGGAAGGTTCTTGATCAGGGGAGTGACATAATAAAGTGAACCCCTAAGGTGACTACTATGGTTACTGACTTGCAGGAGAGAGGGGGGTGGTAGAAGTGGGATAGAGGAGGGACTAAGAATTGGAATTTTGGAGCTAAGCTTCCTGGTTTGGGTTGCAGCCAGCCACTGATCTCTGTCACCTTGGACAAATTAATTAGTGTCTCTCTGCCTAATTTCCTTCACTCTACAAAGAAGATAATAATAGAACCTAGATTCTACCTTATGGGGTTGTTGGAAAGATTAGAACAGTTCTGTCTTATTTATCTGACTTTGAGCACAGAAAGGCCATCAATCAGGGTTAGCTATGATTATGCCTGTTATTCATCCCAAAGGGAATGTGTATACATATATATATATATATATTTTAGATGGAGTCTTGCCCTGTTGCCTAGACTGCAGGCTGGAGAGCAATGGCGTGATCTGGGCTCACCACAACCTCCACCTCCTGGGTTCAAGCAATTCTCCTGCCTCAGCCTCCTGAGTAGTTGGGACTATCGGCATGCACCACAACGCTCGGCTAATTTTTTTGTATTTTTAGTAGAGACAAGGTTTCACCATGTTGGCCAGGCTGGTCTCGAACTCCTCACCTCAGGCAATCTGCCCACCTAGGCCTCCCAAAGTGCTGGGATTACAGGTGTAAACTACCATGCCTGGCTTTATCCCAATAGGAATCTACTGCTCCCTCCATTCCAGGTGCCATTCCAAGAAATCAGGATGCAAAAAGGAAGAAAGAAAAATGAACCAGGTCTGATTCCTGCCCCTAAAGAGCACACAGTCCATTATGAGGGACAGAGGAGTACATGAGTACCTGGGGAGTCGTGTGACAAGTACCAGGGTGGGTTGTGGCAGGGAGCAGAGAGAGGAAACACCTTGTTCTTCTCCCTTCTGTGGCTCAGGTTCTACTCCTTCCTGAGCACACCAGGCATCCTGTTGGGTTTGCCCTAGGCCTCTTCTCCCCAGGCCCTGGAGCCAGCCTGAATGGGGAATAACGTGGGCACAGGCAGTTTTCCAGCGCCCTGGCTCAAGGCTGTGTCTGGAAGACTGTACAGTACATATCAGTCAGAAGTAGAAGGCCCCTGGGAGAACATGGGCAGGGGAATAGCTTGGTCACTTCCACTTACCAAACAGCAAAACAACAAATTCACAGCAAGGGATGTTGATGCCAAAAACCCGTCAGGTTCCAGCCTGGAAGCTTGTATTTGTCATACGAGTGTGCCCTTGAGGTGCAGCAAGAATCCACAGCAGTTAAGAATGTGATCATAAAATGTGCCAGCAGCTCCTGCCTGCCTTGGTTTTTATTTTTATTTTTTGAGACGGAGTTGTGCTCTATGCCGAGGCTGGAGTGCAGTGGCGCCATCTCAGCTCACGGCAGTCTCCGCCTCTTGGGTTCAAGCAATTCTCCTGCCTCAGCCTCTCCAGTAGCTGGGACTACAGGCACCTGCCACCATGCTTGGCTAATTTATTTTGTATTTTTGGTAGAGGCGGGGTTTCGCCATGTTGGCCAGGCTGGTCTCAAACTCCTGACCTCAGGTGATTTACCCACCTCGGCCTCCCAAAGTGCTGGGATTACAGACATGAGCCACCACACCCGGCCAGTATTTTTTTTTTTTAAACTACCATTAATCAGTGTTTGGTTTGCCATTTACAAGTGTGTATTTGTGTGTATGCATATGCAGCTATGCATGGAAGAAAGACCGGAAAGATACATGGGTGACATTCGACTGGGGCGGCAGTGAGGCAATTGGGGAGTAGAAGGGAAAAGTGGGCGCTGCTTGTTAGCATCCACTAAATGAATGTTTCACCCCAAATCCTCATGCCTGTCCTTCCTCCTTGAGTAAAGTACTTCAAGTATATACATATTTCAAAAGCTCCCCCAAGTAATTCTGAAATATGCTCTTCCCTTTCACTCCACATCTCATGTCTGATTTATCCACATACATCAAATATTAACAGTAGTTATATCTGAGTATTGGGATTATAATGATTTTAAATATTCTTCTTCTCCTTCTCCTTCTTCTTTTCTTTGCTGGTGTTTGAAAATTCTACCATGGCTAGACGTGATGGCACACGCCTGTAGTCGCAGCTACTCAGGAGGCTGAGCAGGGAGGATCACTTGAGGCCAGGAATTCTGGGCTAAAGTGTGCTATGCCAGTCAGATGTCCACACTAAGTTCAGCATCAATATGGTAATCTCCCAGGAGCAGGGGACCACCAGGTTGCCTAAGGAGGGGTGAATCGGCCCAGGTCAGAAACAGAGCAGGTCAAAATTCCCATGCTGATCAGTAGTGGGATAGTGTCAGTGAATAGCCACTGCACTCCAGCCTGGGCAACATAGCAAGACCCTGTCTCTAAAAAAATAAAAATAAATTATACCATGAACATGTGAACTAGTATAATAGTTAAGTGTGTTGGTTCTAGAACCAAACTACCTGGGTTTAAACCTAACAGTGGCAGGTCACTGTACCTCAGTGATGTCATCTATAAAAGGAGAAAAATAATAGCAGCTATCTAATTGGGTTGTTGTGAGAAGTAAATTACAATACAGATACAGCTCTTAAAATAATGCCTGGTACATGTGATGCTTAGTATGAGTTACTCCTTACTATTAAAATGTAAGAAAAATTAGCAAAACATTTTAAAATTTAAGAACATTTTGAGCTGGGTGTGGTGGCACATGTCTGTGATCCCAGCACTTTGGGAGGCTGAGGTGGGTAGATCACTTGAGGTCAGGAGTTCGAAAAATACCTCCTCTACTAAAAATACAAAAGTTAGTTGGGCATGGTGGTGCGTGCCTGTAATCCTAGCTACTCGGGAGGCTAAGCCAGGAGAATCGCTTGAACCTGGGGGGCTTCAGTGAGCTGAGAACCTTGAATCGCTTGAACGTAGGGGGCTGCAGTAAGCCAAGATCACACCACTGCATTCTAGCCTGAGCGACAGAGCCAGACTCTGTCTCAAAAATGAACAAACAAAAAAGAACATTTGGAGAAAAGGATGCCAGGCGCAGTGGCTCACGTCTGTAATCCCAACACTTTGAGCGGCCGAGGCAGGCAGATCACGAGGTCAGGAGTTCAAGACCAGCCCGACCAACACGGTGAAACCCTGTCTCTACTGAAAATACAAAAATGAGCCAGGCGTGGTGGTGCACACCTGTAATCCCAGCTACTCAGGAGGCTGAGGCAGGAGAATCACTTGAACCTGGGAGGTGGAGGTTGCAGTGAGCCAAGATCGCATGCCATTGCACTCCAGCCTGGGCAACAGAGCAAGACTCCATCTCAAAAAAAAAAAGAAAAAAAGAAAAAAAGGAGAAGAAAAAGAACCCATGATCTTGGCATGCCTTTGGCTCTTATCTGAACTGGATGGCAAGCCCAAGCCCTACTCTTCCCCATCTGTGAAGTGGGAAAACAATAGGCTCTACCTGGTTCTGTTGTGGGGAACAGAAGGGAGAAGAAGAGATGGGAAAGGGTTCTGAAAACATAAAGTGAAATTTTATAGTGAGGAGTGCTTATTGTAATTAGGAAGAGGATTACGCAGCATTGAAAAAAAAAAAAGGCCAGGCGTGGTGACTCACGCCTGTAATCCCAGCACTTTGGGAGGCCGAGGTGGACAGATCACTTGAAGTCAGTAGTTCGAGACCAGCCTGGCCAACATGGAGAAACCCTGTAAAAATACAAAAATTAGCCAGGCGTGGTGGTACATGCTTGTAATTCCAGCCACTCGGGAGGCTGAGGCAGGAGAATCTCTTGAACCCAGGAGACGGAGGTTGCAGTGAGCCGAGATTGCGCCACTGCACTCCAGCCTGGGCGACTCCATCTCAAAACAAAACAAAACATAAAACACACACCAGCAACCAACTGCAAAGGCTGGTGGCAACAGGAAGGGGACGCTGGGCTTCCTCTTCCTGCTCTCTGGTTCCAGCCCAGAAACTACACCCTGGCTGGAGAGAAAAGATTGAACCTTACTGAAAGGCACACCAGCCATTCCTTTTTCTGTCAAACATCAAACGGTATCTGCTTTGTATACGCACTTCTCTTCCTTTCTTTCCATTCATTTTTGCCTTTGGCGTTTTTTTTTTTTTTTTTTTTTTTTGTAACATTATTTCTTAGCAAGTTACAGGCAACCCAAAAGCTAATACTCAGTGAACACTTATTAGGTGCCCATTATAGACCTGAATGTTTGTGTCTCCCAGCTGCCAAATCATATGTTGAAATCCTAACCCCCAATGTAATGGCATTAGGAGCTGGGACCCTTGGGAGGTGATTAGGTCCTGAGAATGGAGCCTTCATGAGCAGGATTAAGGCCCTTATAAAAGGGATCCCAGAGAGCTCTGTCTGCTCTCTGCCATATGAGGATACAATGAGAATACAGCCATCTACAAAACAGGAAGCAACACTCACCATTCATGGGATCTGACGGTGTCTTGATCTTGGATTTTCCAGCGCCTAGAACTGTGAGAAATAAAGTTCTGTTGTTTCAGCCACTCAGTCCGTGGTCTTTGTTATGGCAGCCCAAACTGACTAAGAGAGTGCCAGGCATCATTCTCAGACTACATGTAGTAACTCATTTATCTTCTAAGCAACTCTAGGAGATAAATATCTTTTTATTATTTTAATTTTACAGGGAAGGAAACTGAGGCATAGAGAGGTTAAATAACTTGTGCAGTCTGTAGATGGTAGATCTAAGGCTCAAATCCCAGCAGTGTGGCTGCAAACTCCTGATGCTCTTAACCATGAAGACAATTAGAGAGCACAGCCTCCAGGAAGCCCACCGTACAGCAATCCCTAAAATCTCAATGACCTACCCTGTGCAAAGGATTTGCTAAGACTGGGATGCAGGGGCCATATCTGCCCACTGCCCTAAGCCCTGAGACCCCTCTTTTGGATTTACCAGTCCTTGAGGAGCCAGGAGGGAAGTCCAGGTAGTCTGATTCCACTGTCTGTCCTGCTCTCCATGACCTTAAACTGTCTCCCAAAGAGCACACATTGGTAAAGCATTTTCAGGAACAAATGCTGAAGAAGGGTGTTGCTATTCTTGGAGACTTTGCCTTCAGAATCAGTTTCTACCCCATGCCTCCAGAAATTGATGAGGACGACTGTAAACACTCCAGAAGCAACTTGCCAATGATGCTGTGTTTCAGGGAGAAGGACTGGCCCTTGTTGCTAGGGAAGCAGCTGAGATCCTGTGATGCCAGGTGATGTCTGCTGTGCTGACAGTTCCTGGGATCCGTTCCTCCAGGATTTTGGACAGCATATGTTCTGAAGGTGGCCTCTCCTCTTACACCGCATGATGTAACCCTCTAATCTTCAGGCTTAAATGGGTTGCAGATTTTCTAGGGTGACTATTTCCTGTGTTCTAAGATCATAGGTGGTGACATCATTCTGTGGACAGCATTTATGTGAAAGCTGCTTATATGGGTCAGGACATGCTTAGTGGCAAGTAATAGAAAATACAGCCCAAGGCCAGGCACAGTGGCTCACGCCTGTAATTCCAGCACCTTGGGAGGCTGAGGCGGGCAGATCATCTGAGGTTGGGAGTTCAAGACCAGCCTGACCAACATGGAGAAACCCTGTCTCTACTAAAAATAAAAAATTAGCCGGGTATCGTGGTGCATACCTGTAATCCCAGCTACTCGAGAGGCTGAGGCAGGACTATCACTTGAACCCAGGAGGCAGAGGTTGCGGTGAGCCAAGATCATGCCATTGGACTCCAGCCTGGGCAACAAGAGTGAAACTCCGTCTCAAAAACAAAAATCAAAAAACAAAAGAAAAAAGAAAGTACAGCCCCAAATGGCATAAACAATAAAGGAGAGTATACTGGCTCATGTAGCTGAATAGTCTCTGGATAGATTTCAGGTGAGGATGGATGGATGCGGTGACTCAACCATGTCACAAAACACCTGGCTTTCTTTTTAACTCTTCTCTGCTTTCCATGTCAAGTTCATCTTAAGGCTGGTTTATCTCAAAGGAGCAAGAGGGCTACCAGAAGCCTCAGGGAGCATGCTTCCTTGTTCATCTCTAGCAGGAGAAGCAATGTCTCCCCCAGATTGTTAAATGAAAGTCCTGGGCCTCTGATTGCATCATCTAAGGTCATATAGGACCACCCCTGAACCAGTCCCTGCAGCCATGGCACCAAGTGAACCATAACTGGTTGAAGTCAATCAAGACCTACCCCTGGCCTGGAAATCAAGTACTTTATCCACCGCAGTATACTGTTTCTTTGATTTCTGACATGGAATTTTCTGGAGTCATTAAAAATACCAAATATAATTTAATGGAGCAATAAAGTAAATGGCAACTACATTTTTCCAATTGCTCAAGTCAAAATCTTGGAATCAGGCCAGGCATAGTGGCTCACACCTATAATCCCAACACTTTGGGAGGCTGAGGCAGGTGGATCATCTGACGTCAGGATTTTGAGACCAGCCTGGTCAAGATGGTGAACTCCCATGTATTTTCTATTTTGTAAAAATACAAAAATTAGCCGGGAGTGGCGGTGCATGCCTGTAATCCCAGCTATTTGGGAGGCTGAGGTAGGAGGATCACTTGAACCCCAGAGGCAGAAGTGCAGTGAGCTGAGATCGCGCCTGGACAACAAAAGTGAAACTCTGTCTCAAAAAAAAAAAAAAAAAA
>NW_016823727.1:250386-251932 GCF_001698545.2 Rhinopithecus bieti
CCTGGACAACAAAAGTGAAACTCTGTCTCAAAAAAAAAAAAAAAAAAAAAAAAAACTTGAAATCATTCTTGACTCCTTTATTTCTCACATTCCTCTCCCATATCCAACCTATCATCAACATCAATTAGCTCTATGACAAATATGTCTAGAATCTGACCCCTTCTCACTTAACCACTACTGTCTCTTATCTACAGAGAAGCCAAAGTAATCCTTTTAAATAGTAAGTCATACCATGTCCCTCCTAAGCTCAAAGGCCCTCAGTGACTCTCATATCAATCCAAAGAAAAGCAAAAAGCAAGACTGTTCATGCTCTGGCCTGTTACCTGTCCACGCTCATCTCCTGCTACTCTCGTCTCACTCACTCTGCTTCAGCCAAACTGGCTTCTTGCTAGATCCCCCAAAATATCAAGCATGCCCCTGCCTTAAGGCCTTCGTATGTACTGTTCTCTTGGCCTGAATGCCTTTCTTTCCAATATCAGCTTGGCTCATCCCCTGTGTTCAAAAATGGCATTATCAGAAAGACCCTGCATGGCCAGTCAGCGTGAAAACACACCCAGCCAATCTTTAAGTCTCATACCTTGCTTTATTTTTCATAGCACTTACCATACCTAAAACATTTAAGTATTTGTGTACATGTCATTTTTCTCCCCTCCTGAACGAAAGTTCCATGATAGCAAAGTTATTCACTAGTACAGCCCCAGTATCTAGAACAGTGAAGGCATTCAATATATAGTTACTGAAAGTGAATGAAAGCTTTAGAACAAATATTACACAACAGAGGAAATAGCTAACAACAGATGAAAAAAAAGTTCAGGTATTCCAATAAGCAAAGAAATACAAATTAAAATATAGCCAAGACAATATTTTTGCCTATTAAGTTGGCAAGAATTATCAAATAATAAATCCATTGCAGTTGATAAGTATTGAAATGGGTATTTTCATGTAATATTGGTGACCAGTCTGATTAATTCATTTAAGAGATATTTATTGGGTACCTACTATACACACTGTGTAATTTGCCAATATGTACTCTGATGTGTCATAAGGCCCAGAATCTCTGTATTAGTCAGCAAAGACTAGGTTACTAGTGGCAACAAATTAACCCCAGAATCCCAGTAGTTTACTGTAACAAGAGTTCCAACACACCCACCTCAGGTTGGTGAAGAGGGAAGGTTGTTCTGTGTCACTCAGGGACTCTACCATCTGGAATGTCATTGGTCATCCTTGCAGAAAATAGGAGAGATTGGCAAATCATGCAGAGACTTTCCACAGCCACATCCAGGAAATTCACACCTCACTTCCGTTCACACTTCATTGTCCAGAGCTATTCATATGGCCCTACCCAATGGCAAGGAGGCTGAGAACTGAAGCCTCCTTTCTACCCTGCCCAAAAGGAGCAGAGAAACACAGATGTTGGTAAATATTAATAATGTCTGCTAACGTCCTTGACCAAGAAATCTTACCACTCTACTAAAATAACCTAAAGTACATAAAAGGCCTCCTTAAGGAAAATATTTATTTATTATTATTTTATTATTTTATATTA
>NW_016823727.1:252787-261693 GCF_001698545.2 Rhinopithecus bieti
TATTTTATATTATTATATTATTATTTTATTAACTATTTTGATAGCCCCAAAGAATCTTATTGGATAATGAGGAAATGGGTAATGGAATTATAGTTTATCCATATACCCTAAATTATTGTGCGGTCATAAAAATAGTAATTAATGAAGAATCTATATATGGAAAATCATTTTAATAAAAGAGTAAGTAAAATTAGGAAACAAATAAAATGGGTATTATGATCATAACACCATAAAATATACCTAATTTTAAAAGTCTGAGGAAATACACTGAAATGTTTTCATTCAACAAACAACCTGCTAGGCACTAGGCCCTGCAGATTCAAAGATTAAATACACTGTCTTTGTCCTAGAGGTGCTACAGTCTTAAAAGAATATCCAAAATGAGCCAAAAGAAATTCTTGCCTAAACCCAGAACAGTTTTTCTAATAATTTTATGGTTGTGCATAAGGATAGACTTTCATGTCATCATGATTTGAATCACTCAGAGAATGAGAGGCAGAGAATCATCATTCATTCCATAGATAGTCATCAAACACGTCCCAAGTAGGCTAAGTAGATCACAGAGTTGATCAAGACACCATACCATGCTCACTGACCCCAGAATGCTTAGAGTCTCGCTGGAATCCCACATGTCAAACAGGCTGGTCCTTGCTGGCCTCAGCTTCTGGCCTGATGAACTCCTTTACACAATCCTCTGTATCAGACCTATGAAAGTTCCTGGTGCCTAAAACAGTTCCTGGCACATAGTTGGGTGTCCAATAAATTCTGGTCTTTCCCCCAAACCAACTCTACCTATAGGCTTTTCATTTCGGTTGATGGTATCTACATCCTTCAATGCTCAGGTCAAAAATATGGAGTCATTCTCAACACCTCTCTTTCTCTCACACCCTGCAAATCTTTCAGAAAATCTTATAGCTCCCACCTTCTGAAATATATCACAGAATCAGACACTTCTCACTCCTCCACTGCCACTACCATCTTTCGTCATTAGTGCCGCGACTTCCTAACTGGTCTCCGGGCTTCTCCCCTGGCCCCTGCATTCTGTTCTCCATATAGTAGGCATGGAGAGCTGTTTAAATCCTAAGTCTGATCCCACCACTCCTCTGCTGAACTCTACTCAAACAACTCAGCTTAAAGAGTCAAATTCAGAGTTCTCACAATGTCGTTTATGGTCTCTCTCTGGAGTCTCAGCTTTGTTAGATGCAAGTTAGTAGCTGTTAGTAGCAACATGGTATAACACCACCTTTGCAATCCAGAATTGGAATTCAGAGATAATGTGACCTCCCCCCATGCACAATTTTTAAGAGTCATATCTAAAATACAAAGCAGAAATAAAAAGAAAGCCCACAATAAAAGATGCATTTTAATATGTAAACATTCAGGCACAACTACAGTAGAAGACAAAAACATCTGTACGAATTTCACAAACACCCACTATCAGATGGCACCACCCCATTGAAAACCACTGCCCTTTACCATCTATCTGGTCTGCCTTCCTCTCTCTAAACTAAACACCAGCCCTCAGGCACTTCACTCACTCTGCTCCAGCCACACCTGCTTCCCTGCTGTTTTGGACCAGCAAGTCACCTTCCTGTCTAGAGTCTTTGCAATTGCGGGATTCCCTCAGGGAGTCACATGGCTCACTCCCTCCACCTTCAGGTCTTTTCTCAAACATTCTTTTCTCAGAGAAGCCTTCCCTGACCACTCTCTTTAAAATAACAACCTTCCTCTCCCCAGACAGCACTCCCTCTCACCCTTCCCTCCTTATTTTTCTACATACGCTTTCTGTCTGACATACTAGATATTTTATTTATATGATGTTGTCTGTGTCCACTCCATGAGGTCACTGATTTTTCCTGTTTGTCTTCTACTATATCCCCATTATGTAAATGAGTGCTTGGCACAAAGTGAGTGTTCAATAAATATCTGTTGAATGAATGAAAACAGTGAACAAGGGATATGAATTGAGTGAATGAATGAATGAATTGCTACAGACACCCAGCAATCATGGCATTAGTCCTGAATGCCTGGCCTCTGCTCCTCTGTACCTCACTCCTTGCCAAACTTGTTCTGTCCCACATGCTTGTTGCCTTCCGCTGTATACATTCTTCATTTCCCAATTTGAAGCTTGACCTGGCTTCTTCCAACGTTGACTTCACACCTGGATTATGAATTTTGTCTCACCCCTAGGCATGATGAAATTGTGACAGCTTCCTAGCAACACTCATCTTGACCTCCTTCCTGCCTTCTACCCTGTGTCCCTCCCCTCCCCGCTTTTCAACACTCCATAGCTTTATCCACACATGTACTTGCCCTAATATGCGTGTCAAAATCCCCCTGATTCTTCAAGGATAGATTCAAATGCCCCCTCCTTGCTCAATGAGGCCTGATCCACCATCCCGAAGTCAGTCTCATACCTCTAAGGCCTCTGAAGTATTTGTAACTCTTATGGCCCTCATCACAGCCTTTGCTGCATAAAATCTTTGTTTGCTCATCTTATCCCTTTAAATTGTTTAAAGGGATAGTTTAAATTGTTTAAGGTTTAAATTGTTTAAAGGCAGGGAGTAAGTCTTACTTATCTCTTGCATTTCCCATGGTATATGAAACATGGTCAATAAGTATTAAATGAGATAATTTCTATAAACTTCTTAGTACAGTTATTAGCATATAGTGAATGATCAATCCATACTGGCTGCTAATACCAGTTCACACACAAGGAAGGCAGAGTCAGTTCCACTCCACATGAGAGCCGTACCACGTGAGGTTAGCTAGGTGAGTTTAAGAGCCCGTGACATGTCCAGGTCCTTACTTTTCACTGCCTATGTCTCTTCCTATCTGTAGCAGGTGCCCCATGTTTCCTGGACCCACCTGAGTGCCCCTGAAGCTGTGGGCAGTTCCTGGCACAGACAGACTGATGGCTTTTATCCCAAGTGCCTGCAAAGGCCTTTTTTCTATGTCTGGTACAGAAGCTTGCTAGGCAACCCATAAGTGCAACCCATAGTTGAGGGAGAGGGTGCTCAATGTTCCTGGGGCCAACTCTCAACCCATTTGGATGGAGTTGTTGGAAAAATGCCCCAGTCTCCCTGGCTTCCAGAGGAACAATTCTGAGGCATGTTCCACATGGTTTCTCAGACAGTCTGCACTGGGACTGAGTCCTTGTTGCTCCTGACAGTAATCTGCTTTCGGCTTTTCTCTTTCCCTTACTTACTTCTCCTACTTCCTTACTTGTGCCTTCTGGGATCACTTCCCAAAATTCAAGTCTTGCTTGGGAGGGAGCTATTGTCACTCATCCTTCCCGAAGAAACGGCTGTCTAGCCCCTTAGGCTGACAAAGTCCTACATGCCTCCCATCATGACACACCTTTCCTGTGGTCTGTCATCACCAGCTCCCTGGCACCAGATATGTCAATGATTGGGGTGGTGGGGAGGAGATAGGAATTCTTGGGTTATTGGCAGAGGCAAAGAATTGGGGGTGATGGGTGAGGTACATGTGGAGTTTAATCCTGTGTTTGCTGCTATCCTTACAGAAACTATCCCCCAAGGAAATGGTTGCAATAACCCTCCATTTAACAACAAAGGCCTACTATCACTCCCAGATATGACTGCCTAGACTTCATAAGGAAGAATACTACCTTATGAAGACCACAATGCTATGAAGACACAAAGGACTCACTGGTTTGTGGCTCAGTTTTCTTGGTGCTGCATAAGTTCATCAAAGAGGTTGTCATGTGTTCACCAAAGCCCGTTCGCTCTTCTCACTGAGCATATAACTACACTATATCCCTCAGCTTCCTTTGCATTAGGTGTGATCATGTCTGAATTCTAGCCAGTGGAATGTGAACAGAGCTGATGTCCACCACTTCTAGGCCTTGACATTAAAAACCTCCATGGATAATCCTCCATGTCCTTAGTGATCTGCTGCCTGGAAGCAAAAGACTCCATGCCCTAGGGAATGGCAGACACAAGGTGGCAGTAGCCTGAAGCCCTGAATCACCATGTGGAAGATGCCTGCAGTGAATTGACTGTGAGAAGAAACAACTTTTATTGGGTTAAGCTACTGAAATTTCAGGGTTAGTCATAGTATCTGGTGTCATGTTAACCAATACAAAAATTGGTACCTAGAAGTGGTGTGCTGCAATAAAAAAAAAAAACTAAAGTAATATGGCATTGGCTTAGCAGTGGGGTGGTAGTTGGTGAGAAAAGTAATATAAGAAGCTGGAAAAAGGAAACTTAATTTGTAAAGTGGCGAGACATGTAGTAAAGTATTTCCTTCAATGGCAGATAGCATCCTACTAAGCCTGTAGTTCTAGAGAAAGTGGTTGGAAAGAATCAGAGTAATAGGATAGATGTTTCCCAGGGCACGGGCAAGGGTGAGTTGAGTGAGGTGACTAAGATACAAAAGTAAGGAGGCAGTCTCTTGTTCCACCCTGTTTTTAGCTAGACATTATGAGACAGATGAAATTTATAGGAAAGATCGGTTTGCAAACAGAAGTGAAAGTCTAGAGAGAGCCCAGAAACACAGGGCCTCAAGGGTTATAAAGGCCCACCACTTCTGGACCTCAAAGAGCAACAAAATTTATTGAAACACAAAGGCCCTTTATGACTAACATGTATTAAGATTATTAAATATCTGATTAAGAATGTGAACTTCCCATCTGTCTTAGTCCATTCCGGCTGCTGTAACAAATTACCATAGACCAGACAGCTAGAAAACAACAGAAAATTTATTTCTCATAGTTCAAGAGGCTGGAAGTTTGAGATATGAGTGCCAGCATGGTCAGGGGCTAGAGAAGGTTCTCTTCTGGGTTACAGATTTCCATCTTCTCACAGTGTTCTCACAGCACAGAAAGAGAATGAGAAAGCTCTCTGGGGCCTCTTTTATAAGGGCCTCATGGAAAGAATGAACTTATCCCACTCAGGAGGGTCCTATCCTCATGACCTAATCACCCCTTCAAGGCTCCAATTCCTAATTCTATCACCTTAGGAGTTAAAATTTCAACATATGAATTTTGGGGGACATATTTAGTCTTTTGCACCATCCGTGCCTATTATTTCAGAAAGCTCAAGCTAGCTGCCGTTAACTCAAGAGAGGGAGCCAGGACTCCATGCCCTAGGGCACGGCAGAACTCAAGATGGCAGTAGCCTGAGGCTCTGAATTACCATGTGGAAGATACCTGCAGTGGACTGACTATAAATGATGTCTAGGAAAGAACTTTGGGCATGATCATTGCTTATGGAACTGTCCCCCAAAGTCTTAATTCATTCCAGCATTAACTCAAAAGTACGAGTCCAAAGTCTCGTCTGAGACAAGGCAAGTCCCTTCTGCCTGTGAGACCGTGAAATCAAAAACAAGTTAGTTACTCCCAAGATACAATGGGGATACAGGCATTGGGGAAATGTTCCCATTCCAAATTGGAGAAATTGGCCAAAACAAAGGAGCCACACGCCCCACACAAGTCTGAAACCCAGCCAGGCAGCCATTAAATCTTAAAGCTCCAAAATCTCCTTTGACTCCATGTCTTACATCCAGGGCACACTGATGCAAGAGATGAGCTCCCAAGGCCTTGGGCAGCTCTGCCCCTGTGGCTCTGCAGGGTACATCTCCTATGGCTGCTTTCAAGGGCTGGCATTGAGTGCCTGTAGCTTTTCCAGGTACACAGTGCAAGTTGTTGATGGATCTACCATTCTGGGGTCTAGAGGACAGGGGCCCTCTTCTCATAGCTCCACTAGGCAGTGCCCCAGTGGGGACTCTGTTGGAGATCCAACCCCACATTTGCCTTCCACACTGCCCTAACAGAGGTTCTCCATGACGTCTCTGCTCCTGCAGCAGACTTCTGCCTGAACATTTAGGCATTTCCATACATCCTCTGAAATCTAGGCAGAGGTTCCCAAACCTCAATTCTTGACTTCTGTGCACCCATATGCCCAACACCATGTGGAAGCCATGAGGGCTTGGGACTTGCACCCTCTGAAGCAATGATCTGAGCTGAACCTTGTCCCCTTTTAGCCACAGCTGGAACTGGAGTGGCTGGGATGGAGGGTGCCATGTCCCAAGACTGCACACAGCAGCAAGGCCCCGGACCCGGCCCACAAAACTATGTTTTCCTCCTAGGCTTCTGGGCCTGTGATGGGAGGGGCTGCCATGCAGATCTCTGACATGCCCTGGAGCCATTCTCTTCATTGCCTTGCCTATTAACATCTGGTTCCTCGTTACTCACACAAATTTCTGCAGTGGTTTTAATTTCTCCTTAGAAAATGGGTTTTTTTTTCTACCATGTGGTCAGGCTGCAAATTTTCCAAACCTTTTTGCTCTGCTTCTCTTTTAAATGTAAGTTCTAGTTTCAAGCCATCTCTTTGTGAATGCATGTGACTGATCACTTACGAATCAACCAGGTTACCTCTTGAATGCTTTTCTGCTTGGAAATTTCTTCCACCAGGTGGAGGTTGCAGTGAGCCAAAACTGTACCATTGCACTCCAGCCTGGGCCACAAGAGCAAAACTCCATCTAAAAAAAAAAAAAAAAATTATTCCACCAGATACCCTAAATCATCTCTCTCAAGTTCAAAGTTTCACAGATCTCTAGGGCAGAGGCAAAATACCAACAGTCTTTTCACTAAAGCACAGCAAGAGTAACCTTTCTTCGGTTCCCAATAAATTCCTCATCTCCATCTGAGATTACCTCAGCCTGGACTTCATTGTCCATATCATTATCAGCATTTTGCTCAAAACCATTCAACAAGTCTCTAGGAAGTTCCAAACTTTCCCACATCTTCCTGTCTTCTTTTGAGCCCTCCCAACTGTTCCAACCTCTACCCAGTTCCAAAGTCACTCCCACATTTTCAGGTTATCTTTATAACAGGACCCCACTCCTGGTACCAATTCTCTGTATTCATTCGTTCTCACACTCCTATAAGATACTACCCGAGACTGGGCAATTTATAAAGAAAGGAGGTTTAATTGACTCACAGATGCACATGGCTGGAGAGGACTCAAGAAACTTACAATCATGGTGGAAGGGAAAGGGGAAGCAAGGCACATCTGACATGATGGCAGTAGAGAGAGAGAGAGAGCAAGAGAAGCTGCCACTTTTAAATCATCAGATCTCATGAGAACTCCCTCCCTATCATGAGAACAGCATGCAGGAAACCAAACCCATGATCCAATCACCTCTCACCAGGTTGCTCCCTTGACACGTGGGAATTACAATTGAAGATGAGATTTGGGTGGATACACACATCCAACCCATTATATATACTTTTTTCTGGTGAGAGGCTTCATTACCCACCTGCCTGATTCTCAAAGGTACCCTGATTAAAGAAATTTGGAGTCCCATTTGATTTTACTCTCTCATTATCTAACATATGCCTCTACCACAGCATGGGATCTCATCCCCTTCCCCTTTTAGGATAGCATTTATAATGGTTAATTTTGTGTGTCAACTTAACTGGGCCATGGGGTGCCCAGACTTTGGTCAAACATTATTCTGGGTCTTGTGTCTGGGTGAGAGTATTTCTAGATGAGATTAATATTCAAATCAGTAGAATGAGCAAAGCAGATTGCCCTCCCTAATGTGGATGAGACTCATGCAATCAACTGAGGACCTGAATTGAACAAAAAGACTGAGTAAGAAGGAACTTTTTCTGTCTGACTGCTTGAGCTGGAATCAGCTTTTTCTGACCTTGAATTGAAACTTACACCACCAGTTCTCCTGACTCTCAGCCCTTTTGACTGGCCTGGAACTACCCGAATGATTCTCTTGGATCTCCAACTTCCCAACTGTGGATCTTGGGACTTCTGAGCCTTCATAATTGCATGAGCCAATTCCTTATAATAACTTTATATCTATATTTGTCTACCTATTATTTATTTGTCATCTATCTATCCTATTGGTTGTTTTTCTAGAGAATTCTGACTAATAAACCATTCTTCATTAATTATTTTCTCTGTGTTCTCTTTCTCTCTCTCTGTCTTCTCTCTCTCTCTCTATATCTCTCTCTGTTATATCTTTATAACTTAAGATATATCTTCACAACTTTCTATCTTATAAAGATATATATATATCTTTATAACTTTATAAAGTTATAAAAGTTGTATCTTTATAACTTCAATCTCTCTTCTTGTATCTTTTGTTATTCCAAAATGTGCCCTGGTCTCCCTAAATCTTAAAGAATCTTTCCTGAGATCCTACTTCTCCCTTAAACTATCATCTCTTCATTCATTCAGCAAGAATTGAGTGTCTACTTCATGTCACCCACTGAAAATATAGAGGTACAAAATAGATAAGGTCTCTGTCTTATGGAACTTTATCTTTAGAAGGAGAAGATATAAAGAAATATAAGTTAAGAATGCTAGGGCTGGGCATGGTGGCTCACACCTGTAATCCCAGCACTTTGGGAGGCCAAGGTGGGCAGAACAAGACCAGGAGGTCGAGGTCAGGCAGTTGAGACCAGCCTGACCAATATGAAGAAACCTTGTCTCTACTAAAATACAAAATTAGCTGGGTGTGGTAGTATGCACCTGTAATCCCAGCTACTTGGGAGGCTGAGACAGGAGAATCGCTTGAACCCTGGAGGCGGAGGTTGCAGTAAGCTGAGATCATGCTATTGCACTCTAGCCTGGGCAACAAGAGAGAAACTCCATCTCAAAAAAAAAAAAATGCGGCCGGGCGCGGTGGCTCAAGCCTATAATCCTAGCACTTTGTGAGGCCGAGATGGGCAGATCACGAGGTCAGGAGATCGAGACCATCCTGGCTAACACTGTGAAACCCCGTCTCTACTAAAAAAATACAAAAAACTAGCCGGGCGAGGTGGCGGGCGCCTGTAGTCCCAGCTACTCGGGATGCTGAGGCAGGAGAATGGCGTAAACCCGGGAGGCGGAGCTTGCAGTGAGCTGAGATCCGGCCACTGC
>NW_016823727.1:264172-280376 GCF_001698545.2 Rhinopithecus bieti
TAAGATATATCTTCACAACTTTCTATCTTATAAAGATATATATATATCTTTATAACTTTATAAAGTTATAAAAGTTGTATCTTTATAACTTCAATCTCTCTTCTTGTATCTTTTTGTTATTCCAAAATGTGCCCTGGTCTCCCTAAATCTTAAAGAATCTTTCCTGAGATCCTACTTCTCCCTTAAACTATCATCTCTTCATTCATTCAGCAAGAATTGAGTGTCTACTTCATGTCACCCACTGAAAATATAGAGGTACAAAAATAGATAAGGTCTCTGTCTTATGGAACTTTATCTTTAGAAGGAGAAGATATAAAGAAATATAAGTTAAGAATGCTAGGGCTGGGCATGGTGGCTCACACCTGTAATCCCAGCACTTTGGGAGGCCAAGGTGGGCAGAACAAGACCAGGAGGTCGAGGTCAGGCAGTTGAGACCAGCCTGACCAATATGAAGAAACCTTGTCTCTACTAAAAATACAAAAATTAGCTGGGTGTGGTAGTATGCACCTGTAATCCCAGCTACTTGGGAGGCTGAGACAGGAGAATCGCTTGAACCCTGGAGGCGGAGGTTGCAGTAAGCTGAGATCATGCTATTGCACTCTAGCCTGGGCAACAAGAGAGAAACTCCATCTCAAAAAAAAAAAAATGCGGCCGGGCGCGGTGGCTCAAGCCTATAATCCTAGCACTTTGTGAGGCCGAGATGGGCAGATCACGAGGTCAGGAGATCGAGACCATCCTGGCTAACACTGTGAAACCCCGTCTCTACTAAAAAAATACAAAAAACTAGCCGGGCGAGGTGGCGGGCGCCTGTAGTCCCAGCTACTCGGGATGCTGAGGCAGGAGAATGGCGTAAACCCGGGAGGCGGAGCTTGCAGTGAGCTGAGATCCGGCCACTGCACTCCAGCCCGGGCTACAGAGGGAGACTCCATCTCAAAAAAAAAAAAAAAAAGCTTTGAGTTGCATGAAGCCATCCTAGCCATGGCTTAAACTTTTTTCACATGACATAAAGTGCAAAGGTACGTGGTTTCCGGCAGCAATTGCCATCAAGGACCCAGGCTCTTTCTCTATTTTTGCTCTGTTATCTGTGCACCTTGATTTTATGCCACAACTTTTGTCACTCATGGTCACAAGAAGGTCACAGCAGTCAAGGTAGAAAGAAGGAAACAAGAGAACAGTGTCTTCCTCCTTTGCAAGGAAAGCAAAAGTCTTCATCAAAACATACCAGAAGACTGACTTTCTTCTGTTTCATTGGCAGGAGGGATACCAGGAAAGTCAGCATCTGATATTCCTGCATCTGCTGCTGGAAGCAGCAGTTAAGAAGAAGGCTGGGCTGGGCATGGTGGCTCAGGCCTGTAATCCCAGCACTTTGGGAAGCTGAAATGGGTGGATTACTTGAGCTCAGGAGTTCAAGATCAGCCTGGGCAACACGGAAAAACTCTGTCTCTACTAAAAATACAGAAATCAAAAATTAGCTGGGTGTGGTGGCATGTACTGTAGTCTCAGCTACTTGGGAGGCTGAGGTGGCAGGGTGGTTTGAACCCAGGAGGCAGAGGTTGCAATGAGCTGAGATCATGCCATTGCAGTCCAGCCTGGAAAAAAAAAATAAAGAAGGCTGATAGCTCGTGTACAGTGTCCTCCTAAACACACAAACAAAAAAATTTAATACAATAACTTTAAAAAATAGTCAGTGCATAACTCCCCACTTGTTAAGTGTGAACTGTACAAAATGGCAACCTTTGAAAGAGTTCAGTATTGAAATGGAGGAAAAAAGTGGAGAAGCTGACAAACACAACCAGAGCCAGGTGCTCAAGGTCAACATCAACAGTCATAAATCAAATGATAAATCACAAACCTTTGATGCAATGTGATGACAATGGCACTTTGCCTCTGTTGTCCTTATCCCTAGAACCCATAACTCCAGTATAATCGTGAAAGAACCACCAGACAAATCTCAGTTGAGAGATACTCTGCAAAATACCTTACTTCTACTCCTGAAAACTGCCAAGGTCACCAGAAACACTGTCAGAGCCAAGAGGAGCCTAAGAAGGCATGAGAAGTAAATACAGTGTGCACCCTGGATGGGCTCCTGGAGCAGAGAAAGGACATTAGGTGAAAACTAAGGAAATCTGAATAAAGTATCGTTCAGTTACTATAACATAGAGCTATTGGTTCATTAATCATGACAAATGTACCATACTCATGTAAGATGCTAATAATAAAGGAGAATGGGTGTGGGGGGAAGGGGACCTATGGGAATTCTGTGTACTATCTTCCAAAATTTTCTGTAAATCTAAAACTATTCTAAAAAGTAAAGTTTATTTTTATTAAAAAAACCCTAAGAGCTATGAAATAAATAAAATGGTGATAAGAGAGGGAAGGCCACGAGAGCTTCTTTAGGTGGGATGATCAGAGAAAATCTCTGAGGAGGGCATGTTTATGCTGAGATGTAAGGGCTTCAAATAAGTTGGACATGGGAAGGGCTGGGTAAAGAAACAGCTGCAGAAGGGAGAGCAAACCAAAGGCCAGAAGGAGTTTAAGGGAGAAAGAAGATGCATTGGATAAAGCAAAGCAGACAAAAGGAAAGGCAGTTGGTGAGGTTGCGGAGGTGGGCAAGGCTGGTGAAATCTGCTCTTGTAGGCCAAGAGCAAGGAGTCTATAACCTCCTCTGGTTGGATTGTATAAGGGCCATGGGGAAAAGAAAGGAATCAGGATGGCTCCTAGGATGTGGCAAGTAATATCATGTGTTCACCGAATTCTATCTTCTCACTGGCCACACAGCAAGACTACATTTCCCAGATTCCCTTGTACCTAGGTGGGGGGAGGGGGGGTCAAGTAAGTTTCAGCTGATGAGATTTAGGCAGAAATGCTGTATGCCACTTTCCAGGATCAAACTGAAACTGCTTTTGGAAAGATGATGGCAGCGAGAGAAATCTAGCAGGGCTGACTCCATCTTGCTTCTAGCCTCACAAGTTGGCTGTCTTCACTCATTACTGGGCGTAAGTCAAGCTAAACATGAGAAGAATTTAGTTCATGGTTTAACTTTAAAGCAAGGATGGTAATAGTCCTTCCTTAAAACAAATCCCCTCCTTGCTCAGGGACCAAAGCTGCCTTTGTAAAACTAATGAAAGTCCACGAAATTAGGATTATGGTGGTAGCAGCAGGGGGCAGGGGGGTGGCCGGCGGGGAAGGGGGAGGGCTGAATTCTCTGAAAATGTAGGCATAGTTTCCATAATTCCTTGCTGCTCAAACATCTGGTTTAGGACTGCCTGATTCTTGAATCACTCTTTGCTCAATTAAACTCCATTGAATTTAATTTGTCTAAGATCTTTCTTTTTTTTTTTTTTGAGACGGAGTCTCGCTCTGTGGCCCGGGCTGGAGTGCAGTGGCCGGATCTCAGCTCACTGCAAGCTCCGCCTCCCGGGTTCACGCCATTCTCCTGCCTCAGTCTCCCTAGTAGCTGGGACTACAGGCGCCCTAAGATCTTTCTTTTAGCAAGCCACTGAGACCCTGGAGTTGTTTGGTGTGACCACATATTCCAACTAATGAGATTTAGACTGAGGAAAGAGCATTTATCTTGTTTTTTTTTTTCCTATAAAGCCAAACTACTTGAAAGTATAATTTACCCTTACTAACTACTTTCTCAGGTTGCTACCATTTGGTTTCCATTCTTCCCATTTGACTGAACCTGCTTGTACTAAGGATGACAGATAAGGTGCCACCAAACCCTGGTTCAAAAGTCACCTTGTTACCAGAAAGTCAGCCCGATCCAGACCCCAAGAGAGGGTTCTTGGACCTCATGCAAGGAAGAATTTGGGGCGAGTCCATAAAGTAAAGCAAAAGCAAGTTTATTAAGAAAGTAAAGGAATAAAACGATTACTACTCCATGGACAGAGCAGCGGCATGGGCTGCTCAACTGAGTATATTTATAGTTATTTCTTAATTATATGCTAAACAAGGGATGAGTTATTGATGAGTTTTCTGGGAAAGGGGCATTGATTTCCCAGAACTGAGGGTTGCTCCCCTTTTTAGACTGTATAAGGTAACTTCCAGATGTTGCCATGGCATTTGTAAACTGTTATGGCGCCGGTCGGAGTGTCTTTTAGTATGTGAATCCATTACAATTAGCGTATAATGAGCAGTGAAGTTGACCATAGGTAACTTTTGTTGCCATCTTGGTTTTGGTGGGTTTTGGCCAACTTCTTTACCGCATCCTGTTTTATCAGTAGGGTCTTTGTGACCTGTATATTGTGCCAACTTCCTATCTCATCCTGTGACTAAGAATGACTAACCTTCTAGGAATGCAGCCCCGTAGGTCTCAGCCTTATTTTACCCAGCCCCTATTCAAGATGGAGTTACTCTGGTTCAAACGCCTCTGACAACCTTCTCTGTAAAAACATCACTGCCTCCCTCAGGAAGGGGTTGTTGTTCTCACACCTGAAGGGGTGGCCTGCCTCTCCACACCTGTGGGCGTTTCTCATTAGATGGAACGAGAGACAAAGTATAGAGAAAGAAATGAGACACAGAGACAAAGTATAGAGAAAGAAAAAGTGGGCCCAGGGGACGGGCTGTCAGCATACAGAAGACCCATGCCAGCACCGGTCTCTGAGTTCCCTTAGTATGTATTGATCATTATCTTTACCATCTTAGAAAAAGGGAAGTGGCAGGATAATAGGATCATGGTAGGGAGAAGGTCAGCAGTAAGACATATGAATGAAGATCTCTGTGACATGAATAAGTTTAAGGAAAAGTGCTGTGCCTTGATATGCATATGTAAACATCTCCATAAACTTTTTTAGTGCATAAAGAGCAGCATTGCTGCTAGCACATCCCACCTTCAGCCCTAAGGCTGTTTTTCTCCTTTCTCAGTAAACAGAACATACAATCAAGTTTTAAGCCGAGATGCACGAGATGTTCCATTGCCCAGGGACGAGCAGGAGACAGATGCCTTTCTCTATCTCAACTGCCAAGAGGCCTTCTTTCCTCTTATACTAGTCCTTCTCAGCACAGACCCTTCACGGGTGTCAGGCTGGTGGACGATCAGGTCTTTCCCTTCCCACAAGGCCATATTTCAGACTATCACATGGGGAGAAACTTTGGACAATACCTAGCTTTCCTAGGCAGAGGTCCCTGTGAACTTCGGCAGTGTATGTGTCCCTGGGTACTTGAGATTAAGAGAATGGTGATGACTTTTAACCAGCAAGCTGCCTTCAGACACTTGTTTAACAAAGCATATCCTGCACAGCCCAAAATCCGTTAAACCTTGAGTCACCACAGCACATGTCTCTTGCAAGGACAGGGTTCAGGGTAGGGTCACAGATTAACAGCATCTCAAATACAGAACAAAATGGAGTCTCTTATGTCTACTTCTTTCTATATAGACACAGTAACAGTCTGATCTCTCTTTTCCCCCACACACACCTGTGGTTCCATGCCACTAATTATACATTAAATTATACTAAACAAGAGTAGGCACCATTTGTGTGTGCTGAATGGATTCTGTACAACATGAGAGTCATTTGTTTGCTAATACTGGCAACCTACACACTTCTCAGCTGTTTGAGCCCCTTGAGGATAAAGAGGGTATTCTTTATAACACCCTGACCACCAACACTAACTTGTGGCTTGTCCTGGATATTTCCTAATAAATGCTGGTGATACAGACCCACCCGCTCACCGACTCTCTCACGAAGCACACACTTGACACATGTTAACCTTCAGGTAAAGTTCTGTTCAAC
This sequence comes from Rhinopithecus bieti, assembly GCF_001698545.2. Classification (NCBI taxonomy): domain Eukaryota; kingdom Metazoa; phylum Chordata; class Mammalia; order Primates; family Cercopithecidae; genus Rhinopithecus; species Rhinopithecus bieti. The sequence goes on from NW_016823727.1 coordinate 269,908, forward strand.
TCCTAGCTGGATTCCTCCAAGAGTTGCAGTGTTCCTCCCATGGATAGGTGTCAGGGGAAGGAAAGCAAGGGAAGTTCTGCTGGTTTTTTTGCTTGTTGCTGGTGTTATGATATCACTGACAAATGCGAAGGAGTGCAGGGAACTTACCACAAAATATGACTTCGTGGGATAATGAGTATTTTTCTTGTTGAGACAGGGTCTTGCTCGGTCACCCAAGCTGTAGTACGGTGGCTTGATCAACAGCTCACTGTAGCCTCTACCACCCAGCTATTTTTTTTTTTTTTTTTTTTTTTTTTTTTAGACAAAGTCTCACTCTTGTAACCCAGACTGGAGTGTAATGGCACAATCTCGGCTCACTGCAACCTCCGCCTCCCAGGTTCAAGAGATTCTCCTGCCTCAGCCTCCTGAGTAGCTGGGATTACAAGCACCCACCACTATGCCTGGCTAATTTTGGTAGAGATAGGGTTTCACCATGTTGGCCAGGCTGGTCTTGAACTTCTGACCTCAGGTGATCTGCCCGCCTTGGCCTCCCAAAGTGCTGGGATTATAGATGTGAGCCACCATGCCTGGCCTAATTTTTTAATTTTTTGTAGAAACGAGGCCTCCCTACGTTGTCCAGACTGGCTTTGAACTCCTGGGCTCAAGCAATCCTCCCACCTCAGCCTCCCAGAGTGCTGGGATTACAGGTGTGAGCCACTGCACTTGGCCAATGAGTATTTTTGAGTTAAAGGCTCTCAAAGGTTAACAGATGCCAGAAGAGACTTTTCCCCTATCTACATAAAGACTGGACAGGCCCACCAAGGAGAGCAATTGCTTTTCCTCCCCACTTCCTGTCTCTCAATCCCTTACTTCTCCAAAGCACAGGCTGAAGTTCCCTTATCTACCTAAAATCTGGACCTACCAAAGAAGAAAACATTTACCTCCGGTCCCCTCCCTGAGTTTTCATCAACTGAACCCATACCACAGGAAGTCTGCCAACAAACCTGGACAGACTTTCGTCACAAACCATCATCTGCTCTACGGGTCCAATGGACTTTGCCCCAGACTCGTATGTTTTTCAAGCCCATTGAATTTCCCTAAAAAAAAACATTAACCACATCCCTAAAGTAATCCACACTTCCCCATCTCCCTTTCCCCTAAGAAGTAGGGCATATAAGCATCTGTATCTTTTGGGATATTGGGCAAACACTCTGTGATTCTCCCTCTGTACATCATAGTAATAAATTTGTGAAGTCTTTTATCTTATTAGTCTGCTTTTTTTTGTGAGCTGAATTTTCAGTGAAACTTCTGAGGGTGAAGGGGAACTTCCCTTGGTCTCAACAAATGTAAAACAAGACCGGTCAGGTGCGGTGGCTCATGCCTGTAATCCCAGCACTGTGGGAGGCCGAGGTGGGCAGATCGTGAGGTCAGGAGTTTGAGACCAGCCTGACCAACATGATGAAACCCTGTCTTTACCAAAAATAGAAAAGTTAGCCAGGTGTGGTGGTGCATGCCTGTAATCCCAGCTCCTCAGGAGGCTGAGGAAGGAGAATCGCTTGAACCTGGCAGGCAGAGTTTGCAGTGAGCCGAGGTCATGCCACTGCACTCCAGCCTGGGCAAAAGAGCAAGACTCTGTCTCAAAAAACAAAACAAAACAAAACAAAAAAACTAAGACCATGTGAATGGTTCTCGGGAACAGTCAGCAACCAAAGTGAAATGATTTGTTTTTCAACAGTGAATCCTCAAGGCTGTTGTTCATTCCTTCACAAGTATTTGTTGAGCACCTACTGCATGCTAGGCACTGGGTTAGACGCCGAGGATACAGGAGTGAACGAAATAGACACCATCCTTGCTTTTTCTAATTTCCTAGAGCTGCTATAACAAAGTACCATAAACTGGGTGGCTTAAAACAACAGAAATGTACTATCTCACAGTTCTGGAGAGTAGAAATACAAGATTAAGGTGTTGGCAGTGCCATGCTCCCTCTGAAAGCCATAGGAGAATCTTTCCTGCCTCTTCCTAACTTTTGTTGCTGTTCCTTGTCTTGCAACTATGTAACCCCAGTCTCTGTTCTTTGTCATCACATGGCATTCTCCCTACATGTCTGCATCTTCCCAAGGCTGTGGTGTTTGTTTGTTTGTTTGTTTCCCTGAGACGGAGTTTCATTCTTGTTGCCCAGGCTGGAGTGCAGTGGTGCTATCTTGGCTCGCTGCAACCTCTGCCTCCCGGGTTCAAGCGATTCTCCTGCCTCAGCCTCCTTAGTAGCTAAGATTACAAGTGCATGCCACCATGTCCAGCTAATTTTTGTATTTTTAGTAGAGATGGGGTTTCACCATGTTAGTCAGGCTGGTCTCAAACTCTTGACCTCAGGTGATCCACCTGCCTCGGCCTCCCAAAGTATTGGGATTACAGGCATGAGCCACTTCGCCCAGCAAGGCTGTCTTCTTATAAGGACACCAGTCACATTGGGCTAGGGGCCCACTCTTCTGCCGTATGACCTCATCTGAGCGAATTACATTTGCAATGGCCCTACTTCCAACTAAGGTAATGTTCTGAGGTACTACCGGTTAGTATTTTAACATCTTTTTTGGAGGTTGGCATCATCACACAATTAAAGATGAAAATGTCATTAGTAGTAAGTGCTCCAATAGTAACGAGAACAATAAGAAATCGTAACAGGTGGGCTGGACGTGGTGGCTTGCACTTGTAATCCCAGCACTTAGGGAAGCTGAGGCAGGCAGATCTCTTGAGCTTGGGAACTTGAGACCAACCTGGGCAATATGGCGAAATCCTGAGTCTACAGAAAGTACAGAAATTAGCTGGGCATAGTGGAGTAAGCCTGTAGTCTATGCTATCGAGGCTGAGATGAGAGAATCGCTTGAGCCCAGGAGGCTGAGTCTGCAGTGAGCCAAGATCGTGCCACTGCCCTCCAGTCTGGGCGACATAGTAAGACCCTATCTCAAAAAAAAAAAAAAAAAGAAAAGAAAAGAAAGAAAAAGGAAGGCTGGGTGCGGTGGCTCACACCTGTAATTCCAACACTTTAGGAGGCCAAGGTGGGAGGATCATGAGGTCAGGAGTTTAAGACCACCCTGACCAACATGGTGAAACCCTGTCTCTACTAAAAATACAAAAATTAGCCGGGCGTGGTGGTGGACACCTATAATCCCAGCTACTCAGGAGGCTGATGCAGGAGAATTGCTTGAACCCGAGAGGCGGAGGTTGCAGTAAGCCGAGATTGCATCATTGCACTCCAGCCTGGGTGACAGACTGAGACTCCGTCCAAAAAAAAAAAAAAAAAAAAAAATCATAACAGGAGAAGCTAAGCCACGGTTGAAGGGGATGATTGGGAAAGTTTCTCTGAGGAAGGAACACTTAACCTGAAGCCTGGAGCGTTCCTTGAGGGGGAGAGCAAAACTGAAGGGGGCCCCAGGCTGAGAAGAAATTTGACAGAGGTGTGTTAATATATAAGAGACCCTCCAAAAAGGTTCTGAGAAAAGCTGAGAAGAAATAGAGTCTCTCTCTGTCTTTGATAATCTTGATGGTCCCACATAGTTATGTGCAAGTGGAAAATTCAGTTAGGGTTAGTATCAAAGAAGGAAGGTCTGTCTTATTATTAGGTTCTCCTACTACTTAAGTGGTTGTTCTGTTTAGTCTTTTTAAGGACCGTGTTGAATGAGCCAAATTTCATTTATATTCTTATTCCTTTGGGATCTGGCCAAGGCTGCCAGATTTCTGGATTAGCAAAAATTGATTCAAGTGTATGATTTCAGTTAGCAGCTGCTGGAATCACTGTGAGTGTTCAGCATGACACTGTTTAGTGAGCAAACCTCCGAAAGTATGCTTTTACATCTACCAGTCCCCTCCCCAACAAGCCTCCAAAACCCAGCTATTCTAAAGGGAGTTAAGACCTCCTAAAGCAGTAGACAAAGAACTGAGTGTCAGCTCCTTGGTTGAGTTCAGATTGCCTCCGACAGCAACTGGGCCACAGTATGTGGCACACATTTTCAGAGCCAGATGGGGAACGGGGGTGGGTTGGTTCCCCCCGGAAAGGCTGTGCTGTGGCTGGGTGGGGTGGGAAGTTAGCCTCCCTTTTCAGGGACAGTGTGTCCCACCCTATACCGGATAGTGACAGATCACAGCTCAGCCTCCCAATTTCACCCACTGGCCTCCGTTTCCCATGTCAACTGAGGTCAGAGAGAGGCCCAGGCCAACAGAGGTGACTCCGCAGCCTTGCAGGAAGCTGAAGCTGTGAGAAGAAGGATATGCTGCTCCATGCACACCCCTGAGGACCTGTCCATGGACGGGCCAGGGCTGCTTCCGGGCCAGCGTCCAGGTCTGCTGCTGAGGGCCAGGTGGTGTTGGAGTTGGCCGACTCTCCCTCCTCCATCACATTTTCCAGGAAGGGGTGGCTAGGGACGGGTGGTAGGTGGGGATATTGTCGGCAATGAATGTTGGTGTTTTTGACCAAGAGCCAAAGTATTGTGTGTTTCTGGGGGTCTGGCAGACTGCCTCCACCCAGGGAGACATGCACAACGAGCTTGCCATCCCAGCCTATAGCACAGTTGTTTGAACTTTGCAGGATAGGATGGGTGTGGGTGTGTGGTTCTCACCATGAGGATCAAGCCTTTTGTTTTTTTTCACTCCTCTACATCTTTAAGCAAATGAAGTAAAGGAACTGACCGGTGGACTTGAGGCGTGGAAAGAGGCTGTTTATTACCATTCTTGCCAGGTATTTCCCAGGGTTAGAAGTCAATAGAGAGCTCTTTTCTTTCTTTCGTCCAGTATTTGAGTTTAGGTCTTAACAGAGGCAAAGTGGGCATTAATAATAGTTGTCCAGGCCAGGTGCAGTGGCTTGCACTTGTAATGCCAATGCTTTGGGAGGCTGAGGCAGGAGGATCACTTGAACCCGAGAATTCAAGATCAGTCTGAGCAACATAGCAAGAACCTATCTCTCCAAAAAAATTAAAAATCAGCCAGGTGTGGTGCCGCGTGTCTGTAGTACCAGCTACTCAGGAGGCTGAGGTGGGAGGATCGCTTGAGCCCAAGAAGTTGAGGCTGCAATGAGCCGTCAGAGCACCACTGCACTCCAGCCTGGGTGACAGAACAAGACCCTGTCTCTAATAATAATAATAATTTAAAAGTCCAGTTTGACGCCATGGGCATATAATCCGGCCTTGTTGGGTTCCTGTTTATAAAAGATCTCCCTGCTGTGGGCTGACTCCTTCCTCACATAGCCCTCCTTGACCTAAGAAAACCCAGGAGAACAAAGGTGGGAAGAAATGTCAAAAATCCAGAAGGGCCAACTTCTGAGCAACTCCGGGAAATTTTCTCCCAGAGCAGGGTCCTGCCAGCAGAGAGCTCTTCCTAAGGAACCGAGTTGCTGAGGAGTGGGTGGAGCTCAGCACCTTTCACACTCCATCAGATCACAGCCTGTTTTCATTAGGACGATTGGATGCTGCAGCCTGTTTCCCACCTGGTGTAAATTGCAGGGGCTATGGCTGCCACCAGCAGGGTATCAGCAAATAAAACCAGGCCTGAGGCCATTTGTTACAAATTTAAGGCTTGTGATATTTCAAGCTGCACAGTCATTCAAGAGACTGAGTATTCCACAGAGGAAAAGGCTGGTGGGGCAGTGCATGTCCCAGAGGAGACCAAGTGTTCTATGAACCCACAAAGTCTGAAAATCTGTCAGTAGAAATTTCTAAAACGTCAGAGATGCCAGATTTGGCTAATCAAAATTCAGGGTGTTCCATTAAGTTTGAATTTCAAATAAAGGAGGAACACCTTTTTTTCTTTTTTTAAGGATAACTATGTCCCAAATATTGCATGGGAGGATATACTTATGTTTTACAAGGTATTTGTTCTTCCTTGTATGATGTTGGTGAGAATGTAAATTAGTATAGCTATTATGGAAATGAGTTTGGAGGGGTCTCAAAAAATTAAAACTGGAACTGGCATATTGCTGTGGCGGCATATTGCTGTGGTTTGAATATGTCCCCTCCAAAATTCATGTTGAAACTTCATCCCCATGGTGGTGATATCAAGAGGTGGGACCATTTGGGGAGTGATTAAGTCATGAGGGCCCTACCTTCATGGATGAGATTCGGGCCCTTATAAAACGGCTTGAGAGAGAGGTTTTACTCTCATCTTCCTTCTGCCACAAGGACACAGCAACAAGACGTGATCATGGAAGCAGAGAGCAGTCCTCATCACATGCCAAATGCTGGAGCTTTGATCTTGGACTTCCAAGCCTCCTCAACTCTGAGAAAATACATTTCTGGCCAGGCACAGTGGCTCATGCCTATAATCCCAGCACTTTGGGAGGCCGAGGCAGGTGGATCACGAGGTCAGGAGATCAAGATCATCCTGGCTAACACAGTGAAACCCCGTCCCTACTAAAAACACACATGCACAAAAATTAGCCAGGTGTGGTGGCAGGTGCCTGTAGTCCCAGCTACTCAGGAAGCTGAGGCAGGAGAATGGAGTGAACCTGGGAGGCAGAGCTTGCAGTGAGCCGAGATCACGCCACTGCACTCCAACCTGGGCGACTGAGCGAGACTCCATCTCAAAAAAAAAAAAAAGAAAAGAAAAGAAAAGAAAATACATATCTGTTCTTAATCAATTACCCAGTGTCAGGTATTTTGTGGTAGCAGGACAAATGGATGAAGAAGGCACATGCAATCCAGCTATCGCACTGATTGTATATCCAAAGGAAATGAAGTCAGTATGTCAAAGAGATATCAGCGTCTTATGTTCATTGCAGTATTATTCACAGTAGCCAAGATATGGAATCAAAGTAAGTGTCCATCATGGATGTATGGATAAAGAAATGTATGTATACAATAGAATACTATCCAGCCTTAAAATAAAAAGAGGAAAATTATGTCACTTGTGATGACACAAATGAACCTGGAGGACATTGTGCTAAGTAACATAAGCCAGGCACAGCAAGACCAAAACCATGTGATCTCACTTTTATGTAGAATCTAAAAAAGCCCAACTCATTAAAGCAGAGTCAAATGGTGGTTACCAAAGACTGGGTTTGGGGAGATGTTGGCTAAAGGACACAAAATTTGAGTTAGATAAAAGGAGTAAGTCCAAGAGATCTATTGTACAAACAATGACTATAATTGATAACAATGTATTATATACTTAAAAATCACTAAGAGAATCGATTTTCAGTGTTTTCACCACAAAAAAGTAAGTATGTGAGGTAATGTATATCTCAATTTATCCATTCCACAATGTATACATATTTCAAAACATCATGTTGTACACCATAAATATGTACCCTTATACTGGTCAATTAAAATTTATTTTCAAAAGTACTTGCTCTTTATCTAAACTTTACATTTAACAAATCTTCATCTATTTTCTCTGACTACCACACCCCAGGTGCAGAATTCCTCCAGACGTTTCTTTTTCTTTTTCTTTCTTTTTTTTTTTTTTGAGATGGAGTCTCACTCTGTTGCCAGGCTGGAGTGCAATGGCTTGATCTTAGCTCACCGCAACCTCTGCCTCCCGGGTTCAAGGAATTCTCCTGCCTCAGCCTCTGGAGTAGCTGACTACAGGCGTGCGCCACCATGCCCAGCTAATTTTTTTTGTATTTTTCAGAGAGACAGGTTTTCACCATGTTGGCCAGGATGGTCTCTTTCTCTTGACCTCATGATCCGCCTCCCAAAGTGCTGGGATTACAGGCGTGAGCCACCGTGCCTGGCCTGCCTCCAGAAGTTTCTACTGAAGGCAGAGGCGAAAGGAAACCCACTGTGAATGCTGATGTCTTATTCACTAGTCTTTGAACTCTTCTAGGGGCTGGCTGCCAGACTCAAAGCATTGTTTGCTTATGGGATGAACATCTTAATGCAGGGAACCTGAATGGCCAGTTGTCATCAACCCAACCAAAGGGACTCCACAAAAAAAGTAATGTTGTTGTTCTGTAATAGGTAAATGTCAGATAGTTCCATTCTCAATGGCAAGCTGATGAAACCCACCCCAGTCCACACACTTTCTCCCCTGTTCAGAATCTGTTGCCAGGTGGGTGGCTCGGCCTATTCTTCCTCTCCCTTCCTTGTTGCCCTCTCAGCCTCTGCAATGGGCCTGTGAGGAAACCAAACCCCATCAGCTCCTCCTTGGTATTTCCTCATTCCACGATTCAGAGCATCTCCCTGAACCTGTTTGCCTGAGCATCTGAGCCAATATTTGGTGAGGAAAGTGATTTAATTTTTTTAATTGAGGTGAAATTCACATAACATAAAGTTAACTTTTTTTTTTTTTTTTTTTTTTTTTTTTGAGACAGAGTCTCACTCACTCTGTTGCCCAGGCTGGAGTACAGTGGCGCGATCTCAGCTCACTGCCTCCTGGGTTCCAGTGATTCTCCTGCCTCAGCCTCCCAAGTAGCTGAGATTACAGGCGTGTGCCACCATGCGAGGCTAATTTTTGTACTTTTAGTAGAGTAGGAGTTTTACCATGTTGGCCAGTCTGGTCTCGAACTCCTGACCTCAAGCAATCTGCCCACCTTGGCCACCCCAAGTGCTAGGATTACAGGTGTGAGCCACCAGGCCTGGCCAAATTAACCATTTTAAAGTATACAATTCAGTGGCATTTGGTACATTCACGATATTGTGCAACTTCCACCTCTATTCGGTTACAAAGTGTTTCCTTCACCCCCAGAGAAAACCCTGTACCCATGAAGCAGTTGGCTGCCAGCAATTTAAATTTAATTTTAGATTTTCACATTTTTAATTAAGCAAATTTAATTTCAAATTTGTCTCTTTAGAAATAGAGAGCTCCCTCTCAGACTGCCCCTTGTGAGGCTGAAGTGAGGGGAACGAGACAAATGGAAAGAGCAATTCTCGAGTTGAGTCAGTGGACAAGACTGGTTTCCAAATCTAATTGCAGATCTCCCACTGGTTAACAGGATTGAAGGCTGTGGATTAAAAGGCTCCAGAAAGACAGGTGTGTGTGTGAAATGAGTCCCCTGGTGGTTGACAGAAGAGAGTTCACTTTAAGGGATGGCTTACCAGGGAAAGTGGCAGAAGCTGCCAGACTATGCAAACAATGGGGAAGGGAGTCACAGGGCATGAAAGGGTCTTGTGAAGGGTGTAACCTGCTCACAGAGCACATTCTTGGGGACTAGGGTAAGAGAAGAGGCTCCAAAAACGTACACCATAGGCTTGAACTTCTGGGTTCAGAGGGAGCCAGTGAATCACCTTGGGGAGGTGTCCCATTGCCCCTTGGCCAGTGAGAGCCTGAGGTTTCCTGATTTACAGGAGTTGGTTCCTTCTCAAAAGAATACTTGACTCTCTCCTCTCTAGAGAGACCAATCCTCCCTATTGTATGTAAAATCTGGTGCAACTGCATTTTTGGAGACCACTGGTACTTCCTGCAGTGATTTGCTTGCAGCAGTTTTCTTTATTCTCCAGCTGGTTTCAGCTTCCTTTAATCTCAAGTTGTTGACAGCAGTCCCTAGCTCACCACAAAGATAGAAGCTTCCCAGTTTGGAACAGAGGTAATCCCCTTTGTTCAAGATTTGGGAGTTAACTGTTGGGCCAATACCCCCCTTTATTGCAAAGGTTGCAAGGAAAAGAACAAAGGAAGAGGAAGATCTGCTGGGACAGTTGGAGCTGCCAGGTGGCACAGAGCTGTACAGTCCTTCATTGAACAAATGTTTGTTGAGGGCATGCTGGCACATGGCACTGCTCTAAAGATGCAAGCGGTTATAGTCCACCCTAAGCTACTGCATTTTATGTGCCAGGCACTGTTCTTGGGACTTTGCTTATATTCACTTATACTGAAGGACACCAGCCCAGCGATTATGTATGGGAAAGTGAGCTCTTCCCACCCTTGCCTCAGGGTGGGGGTTGCCCAAAGGTGGGGTTCGTCCCATGTCCATGCCTTCTCACCTGCCACCTCAACCACCAAGAGGAACTGAACCTCCCCTGCTACTCTAGCTCATGTGCAATAATCACAGGACACAAGGAAGTTGTGGTAACAAGAGCAGAAAAGTGGAAAAACAAATACCTTTATCCCTCTGCACAGATGCTGTGTCTGCCTCACAAATACCTTTAACCTCCATCATCTCGTCATTGCTCCCTTGCTCCATGGATGGAAGCAGCTGTCCCCTCTATCTTGCTTTACAGACACTTTGCTCAAGCATCCGAAGAGATACGGTATTCAAATGGGATGCCCTGAATAATATGTCTTCTTTAGGCATCAGGCAGGAATGTCTGAAGGTGAAAAACCTTAAAACAAGTGCACAAGGGCCTTGTTGATGTTTCTAAAAATAGCGCTGGGAGAATCTCCTTGGCCTAGCCTGGAAGGTCATCATTCATCCTGGATTGGGGGGATGAAGAATCCTGCCAGTGTCGTTCTATATACTCTTTTCTGATAAAGATACTTTATTAAATGTAACTCAATGCAATTTGATTTTATATCCTTAAAAGATTTCTTTCATACGAACAAATTCACAAAGTAAAAAAAAAAAAAAAAAA
>NW_016823727.1:280433-314031 GCF_001698545.2 Rhinopithecus bieti
CCTGGTGACAGAGCTAGAATCTGTCTCAAAAAATAAACAAATAAATAAAAATAAAAATAAAAATAAATTAAATAAATAAAATTAAAATAAAATAAAGTGGTTGTTTGTTTGCTTGCTCTGTCGCCAGGCTGGAGTGCAATGTTGCGATCTTGGCTCACTGCAACCTCCGACTCTCTGGTTCAAGAGATTCTCCTGTCTCAGCCTCCCAAGTAGCTGGGATTACAGGCACCCGTCACCACATCTGGCTAATGTTTGTATTTTTAGTAGAGTTGGGGTTTCACCATGTTGGTCAGGCTGGTCTCAATCTCCTGACCTTGTGATCCACCCGCCTTGGCCTCCCACAGTGCTGGGGTTACAGGCGTGAGCCACCGTGCCTTGCCTAAAAAAAAGTTTTTATTGTGTCCTCAGTGGGGATCAGAAAATATAATTACTGTGTTTTTCCTTCTGCAGTTCGTCTGAAATTATGTCTTATTTTTAAATTTATTCTTGAATGCCGCATACTGTCATTTTGTTTCCTATCCTAGATCAGGTTGCAGGTACTGTGTATGAGTGTGCATTTGTATGTGAGTGTGAGAGCGAGAGACAGAATGTCGAATTGAGGTCTTTCAAGTAAGGGTTAAAGAGCCATGTGCGAATGAGCTTCTGTTCCATGGCGGGCATTTAGAATCACAGTGCTTAGAAGAAGTGGGATAATGATAGGCTGCTGGTGATGATATTGCTTCCCTGGGACGCTTCAGGAAGGGTGAGGAGACTAATTGGCTGGTCTGGCAAACAATTCAAGATGAGACCAAAAGGAGGAGCCATCTGCTAGCAGGAAATAAATGGAAATTTACCTTAGCGCTGGCCCTTCCACAGTGGGTGCACAGATGGTGACAGGCGGAACCCTTAGGGAGAGAGCAAAGGTCCTCATCTGCCAAGGGAGGAACAAAGGGGATTTGCTATCACCTCCAGTGAACGGCCTCTTCTTTCATTTTGAGATCATCTAAGGAGTTTGCCCACATCACAAACCTGTTAGTTTGAGCTCGGTGGCCTTGGAGAGTTTCCAGACGGTGTTACTGCGTAGAACTAAGAGTGAGGCTTTAGAGGAAGCAATGGAGATGGAAGTAATTGGTTTAAGATCCTGGACATAGGCACCCTCTAATCTGGGATGACCTCATGTGGCTGTGCAGCACAGAACAGCAAGGGGGCACCACTGACCTGCAAAAGGCATTTCCTGCACACTCCAGCTCCCAGCCCTGCTGCAGGTCCCAGTCCGCACAGTGCTTCAGGGCAGTCCTACTCCTGACTCCTTGGAAGTTGAACCTTCGATCCAACTTTATTCCACCTGCTCAGTGTAGTCCTTCGAGTCTCCAAGCAGGAAGCATTACAAGGGCAAGTAGCTGCTGCAGTAAGCCCTCATTTCTGCAAAGGGGTGGTAGTGTATGTTTTCCCAACATACCCGCCTCAGATATAGTAATTTCTAAACATATCAGTGGAAATCAAATAAAACCTCTTAGATGCAAATTATCTTGGTTGCAAGAGTAAGGAGGAGGGGGGAATCAATATGAGTTAATAAAAGAACTGAACATACTTAAAATAACATGAAATGTTTTTCCTCTAATTCCATGAGAGGTTAAACATGTAATTTCTTTACACTTGAGTACATTGACAGAATCAGTTAGGATAGCACTTTTTAAAAATTTTAATTTTCTGTTTGGAAGCCATCACTGTAAGGACTATTACTGAAAATTTAAAGGTCAAATCTTTAAACGATATGAAAAATTTACCATCTTGCTTAACAAGAAGTCCTGAGACAGGACAGATGCAAAGTTCATCAATTCAATGGCTCAACAAAGTTAAGAAAGATATGGGCTGTTTACAGCCTTCCTATTCCATTCTCACTTAGCAGGGCAGTTTTGAACCACCAGCTACCTCCCCTCATGGTCACAAGATAGCAGCCATGGTTCCAGTCATCCCACACAAATCCTACAACATCCTTTAGATGAATATTCCCTCCGCGTGTGTGTGTGTGTGTGTGTGTGTGTGTGTGTGTGATCACAGAGGAAAACCTTCCCTAGGAGTACCTCATATACATGCAGCTTAAACTACTAAAACAAAAAAACTAAAAAATATGATGGTTCAAAGAAGAAAGCAATTTATTTTCATTTCATGTATCAATCCCAATGTGTGTAAGTCTTTCTGTCTTGCTCTGCCATTCTCTGGAGTCATGTGCTTGCTTGAAGCTGGATTAGCAGTACGACCCAATTCGCAGAAAGGAATTAAGAGAGAAAGTAACAAACAAGCATTCTCCTTCTTAAAAACATGGTCTAGAAATTAGACTCATCATTTTTTCTCACATCCCATTAGCTAAAACTTGGCCACAGCTTGCAGTGATTGAGGCTGGGAATTACAGTCTGTAACTGGGCATGTGCCTAGCCAACACTGAATGTAACTTCTGCTGAAAAGAAAGGTAAAGTGAATGTGGGGAGAAATTAACATTCTCTGCCATACTCCCCTTGTCAATTTCTGCTTATGTCTCATTGGTCAGAATCACTTAACAGGATGAGATCTAAACCACTAACAGCTAGGGAATGAGACCAACAGGATTGGTTTAGATCAGGGTTCTCAACCTCAGCACCATTGACATTTTGGACTGGAAGATTCTCTTTGTTGTGGGGGCTGTCCTGTGCATTGCAGAATGTTTAGCAGCACCCCTGCCCTCTACCCGCTAGATGCCAGTAGCACAATCCCCCTCCCTCTGTGACAACAAAAACTGCCAAATATTGCCAAATTACCTTCAGTTGAAAATCACTACCTTACATCAACCAGGATTTTGCCCTGGAGCAGGAATAGGATGCCCCCTTCCCTGAGTCAATTTTTTAAAAGATGGACACTGCCGGGCATGGTGGGCTCACTCCTGTAATCCCAGTGCTTGAGGTGCTGAAGCAGGAGGATATCGCTTGAATCCAGGAGTTCCAGACCAGCCTGGGAAACGAAGTGAGATTCCATCTCTGCAAAAAATAAAACAATTAGCCTGGCGTGGTGGTGCGCACCTGTAGTCCCAGCTACTCAGGAGGCTGAGGTGGGAGGATCACTTGAGCCCAGGCGTTCCAGGCCGCAGTGAGCTATGATCATTCCACTGCATTGCAGCCTGGGTTACACAGTGTGACCCTGTCTATAAAATAAAATAAAATGACAAACACAAAATCAGCGTTATTCTAACAGGAGTGATGGGGGCAGTGACTGCTGGGCAGGCAGCCAGCAGTCATCAATGTACAATGATAGAACAAATGTTCAGTAACATGTTATCCAATGAAGGCTGGACATGGTGGCTCACTCCTATAATCTCAGCACTTTGAGAGGCCGAGGCAGGAGAATCACTTGAGGCCAGAAGTTCAAGACCTGCCTGGGCAACATGGTGAGACTCTGTCTTATTTAAAAAAAAAAAAAAAAAGGAAAAGAAAAATTAACGTTATCCAATGAAGGTTCTGTCAGATGATCTTTAATTTATTTATTCAATATATATGTATTAAAAACATACCTGGTAGGCTGGGTGCTGTGGCTCACGCCTATAATCCTGTAATCCCAGCATTTTGGGAGGCTGAGGAAGGAGGATTACTTGAGTCCAGGAGTTCGAGGCCAGCCTGGGCAACATGAAAAGACCCCATCTCTACAAGAATTACAAAAATTAGCTGGGTGTGGTGGTGCATACCTGTAGTCCCAGCTACTCGGAAGGCTGAGGAGGGAGGATGGCTTGAGCCCAGGAGTTTGAGGTTATAGTGAGCTATGATCATACACTGTACTCCAGCCTGGGTAACAGAGGGAGGCCCTGTCTCTAAAAAGTAAACTAAAATAAAGTAAAATAAAAAATTTGGCTGCTGAGGCTTAGCCAAAAGAAGAAGAAAGAAGAAAGAATAAATATTTTATAAAAAGAAAAAACTTTTGTAATTAAAAAAATGATTTATGGATAAATTGCTAATATCAAAGCTTTTAAGTGCTTAAAAGCCATTTGACTTCTTAAATAGATTGTTTACATTATTTTCCTAGTAAACTCTTTCCCCATTGAGTGGAAAATAAACTTTAAACCAACTCCTATCTAAATAATGGGAAATATGAGTAAGATCCAAATGAATTTTTTTGGGTTTTATTTTTTATTTTATTCATTTTTTTTGAGACGGAGTTTTGCTCTTGTGGCCCAGGCTGGAGTGCAATTGTACGATCTCGGCTCACTGCAATGTCCACCTCCCAGTTTCAAGCGATTCTCTTGCCTCAGCCTCCTGAGTAGCTGGGATTACAGGTGCCCACCACCATGCCTGGCTAATGCTTGTATTTTTAGTAGAGATGGGGTTTCACCATGTTGGCCAGGCTGGTCTCGAGTTCCCGACCTTAGGTGATCCACCTGCCACAGCCTCCCACAGTGCTGGGATTACAGGTGCGAGCCACCACGCCTAGCCAAGGGTTTAAATTTTTTCAAGTTACCATGTTAAATTCATAGACTTCATCTATAAAAACAGATTTGAATTTGCTTAGAACTCATTTTGGCTAAAGAAGTGGAAACAGAGTATAACAAACAATAATTGAAGAAACTCTAAAAAATTATTGGTAACAACATTAGCTGTTCTTCCAATTTGCTTGTAATTATTTTATTCTGACTTTTTTTTAGATAATCAAGCTGTTTTCACTTAGATAACCTCTAGCTCTCCTAATGTAGATGTATTTAATATAAATCAAATATAATATTTCTTTTTATATCCTGTGATAAATTAAATATAAACTGGGGAGCAATTGAAAAGTATGAGAGAAAACAGAGGCCCAAATTAATGTAATGCTGTCGGGTAGGGCTTCAGTGACTGTTATCACATTCCTCATTTCTGCAAAATGGGTCACTTAAATCTGGAAAAATGAAAAGGCACAGTGTTTGTTAAATGCCTGAGGGCAGAGATGGGAAAAGCAAAGGTAAACTTTGTAAAGAAGTAAAGTTGGCAGGAAATTGCAAGATGAGATTTGGATTGAAAATAGAAGCTTATTTATCAAGAAGAAAACTATGAAAAGATAAAAAATACCCAATGCCCCTTGTACATTCTCCCAAATGATCCTGTGTATGGCTTGTGCGATTAGGTTAACTGCTTCTATATTAAAACTAGAGAAACTTTGTATTTTCCCGTTGCTACTTTGCCTGAAAAAATGGGTCATTGGCTGGGCGCAGCGCAGTGGCTCATGCTTGTAATCCCAGTATTTTGGGAGGCCGAGGTGGGTGGATCCACGAGGTCAGGAGCTCGAGACCAGCCTGGCCAAGATGGTCGAAACCCTTCTCTACTATAAATACAAAAATTAGCTGAGTGTGGTGGTGCACCCTGTAATCCCAGCTACCCAGGAGGCTGAGGTAGAGAATTGCTTGAACCTGGGAGGTGGGTCATTGCCCCAAGGTGAGTGGCAGGACTCAACTTATAGCTTTTATCAATTAGCTAGGCTTTTGCACATATAGAAAACTGCATTTTTTTCTGTATCCTGTGATCCAATTATATGTTTTTCCCTTTAAAATATCTGTTGAAATAGGAAGCATAAGTTGTAATCACTAAAAGCATTTTTACATATTTAAAACAAAGTAAAATCTAGAACAAGAGCTGAAGACACACCAAGAAATAGGTATACTCAAGCTCCTTCTTCTTGAATTAAGTCGGCTGCTAATATTTTCTGGTTTGACCTCAGAAATTCAGTAAGGATGCCATTGCCATTGTGAATATTTTCTTAGAGGCAAAAGTCCTTTATAACTTTTTTTTTTTTTTTTTTGAGACAGGGTCTCGCTTTGTCATCTAAGCTAGAGTGCAGTGGCATGATTACAGCTCACTGCAGCCTCAAATTTCCGGGTTCAAGTGATCCTCCTACCTCAGCCTCCGAAGTAGCTGTGACTACAGGTGCCAGCCACCACGCCTGCCTAATTTTTTAAATTTTTAGTAGAGATGGTGTTTTGCCATGTTGCCCAGGCTGGTCTCGAACTCCTGGGCTTAAGCAATCTGCCCACCTTGACCTCCCAAAGTGCTGGCATTACAGGTGCAAGCCACTGTCCCTGGCCCTTTATAAATGATTTTTCACCACTGGAGCTTACTGTGTATAACAGACACCTTTGGGGGATCTGTTCAACCCACAGTCCCACCTTTGCGGCCACTACTTCTGTTGGGTGGCCTCTGCCATGACTCCACTCACTGGTCTCCAGTAACACCATTCCTTTCCCCTTGCCCTTCAACCCTCAGAGAGGTGCTGGCTTGCTGCTGCTGCTAATGCCTTGGTGATGTCTCATCCTGTTTGCGCACCTTTAACCCTGGCCAAGCCTCTGTAAAACACACTGTCTCATTTAACGTTTGTCAGTTATGTCCTATATGTGCGCCACTTGTTCCCCACAGGGACCCTATCACACTCTCTGTATTATTTCCTGTTGCTTCTCTAACAAATTACTACACATTTGATGGCTTAAAAAAACACAAACGTAGTAGTTTATAGGTCTGGAGGTCAGAAGTCCAAAATGGGTTTAACTCAGCTAAAAGCAAGGTGTCAGCCGCGATTCATTCCTAGTGAGGTTCTTGGGGAGATTCCATTTCCTTGCCTTTTCCAGCTTCTAGAAGCTGCATTCTTTGGCTCAGGGCCCCTTCCTCTCTCTTTAAGGCCCCCAGTGTAGCATCTTCTGTCTCTCCTCTGCTTCCATCATCACAGTGTCTTATCTGGCTCTCACGCTCCCGCCTTCATCTTTCCCTTAGAAAGCCCCTGAGATTTGATGGGGTCCATCCAAATCATCCAGGACAATCTCCCCATCTCAACTTCCTGACTTGAAGCATATCTGCAAAGTCTTGTTTGCCAAGTAAAGTAACATACTCACATTTCCAGGAATTAGGACTTGGACGTCTTTGGGAGGCCAGGGTGGACGTTACATTCCATCTACTATCCTTCCTTCAAGGCAATGAGTCCTTCTGTTTTCTTTCCCAACGCTCTGTTCCCCCAAATAGAAATACAGTCATGTATCACTTAACAACAGGGATATGTTCTGAGATACGTGTCACTTGTCAATTTGACCGTTGTGCAAACATCATAGAGTGTTCAGTACTTACACAAACCTAGATGGTATAGCTACTATACACCTAGGCTATATGGTGTAGCCTATTGCTCTAGGCTGCAAATCTGTACAGCACGTTACTGTACTGAATACTGTAGGTAATTACAGCACAATGGTATTTGTATATCTAAACATACACAAACATAGAAAAAGTACAGTAAAAATATGGTATCAAAGGTTTTTTTCTTTAAAAAAGATACCCCTCTATAGGACACTTCCCATGATTGGAGTTTGCAGGATGGGAAGTGGCGCTGGGTGAGGAGTGAGTGGGTGGGAAGTGGATGTGAAGCTTCCTTTGAGTGGTTGCTCTGCTCTTTCCCAGCTTCCTGTCCTCAGCCTCCTGTCAAAGCTGGCTCACTACTCCCCTATCCCTATCCCAGCCTGGGGACAAGGAAAAGACACAGAAGGAAGCAGCTTCCTTTTAAGGACGGAACTCTGAAATTGCAGACATCATCTCCACTCACACCTCAGGGGTCTAGAATGTAGTTACCTGGCCACATCAAACTGCAAGGGAGGCTGGGAAATGTCTGCCCTCCTTGGGCAGCCACGTGCCCAGCCAAAACTCCTGAGATCCTGTTACTTAAATAAAAGAAAAGAAAATGGAAGTTAGGAAACCAAGGAGGGGTCTCTGCCACATTCTCTGCAGCTTAGTTTTCTCATCTACAAAATGAGAAGGCAGTTTTGATGATTAAATGTCATGCATAGAGAGGGATGAGAACTGTGTGCAGCACACAAGGGTTCAATAAACATTAGTTTATGTTATTGGATTATATTCTCTTCTCTTCTCCTCCATGCTTGAGTCTTAATGTCTGCTCCAAGGTAAATGAAGACGATGAATGATCCAAGGATGTTGGAGGCACATTTCATTGGGTATTGACCTCTAGGGTGTAAATGGACTGATTCCTTTAAAGGTGCAAGAATAGGGTGAACCCAATAGCAAAGACTTGGAATCAACCCAAATGTCCATCAGTGACAGACTGGATTAAGAAAATGTGGCACATATACACCATGGAATACTATGCAGCCATAAAAAAGGATGAGTTCATGTCCTTTGTAGGGACATGGATGCAGCTGGAAATCATCATTCTCAGCAAACTATCGCAAGAACAGAAAACCAAACACCGCATGTTCTCACTCATAGGTGGGAATTGAACAATGAGATCACTTGGACACAGGAAGGGGAACATCACACACCGGGGCCTATTGTGGGGAGGGGGGAGGGGGGACGGAGATATACCTAATGTAAGTTACTGGGTGCAGCACACCAACATGGCACATGTATACATATGTAACAAACCTACACGTTGTGCACATGTACCCTAGAACTTAAAGTATAATAAATAAATAAATAATAAAAACAAAACAAAACAAACAAACAAAAAGAATAGGGTGAACCATCTGGCACCCACAAAGGGCCTGGCCGACCAAAAGTACTGGATGAATGTGTGGTGTGATGAATTAAATCATCTCTTTATAGACACAGAGCAGGTTCAGCCTGAAGAGGAGAGTAAGGAAAGAGAGAGAAGGCTGAAGAAAGAGAATGATGGGGAGGAGGACCGGGCAACAACAGAGGAAAACGAAGGGGCCAGCACCTTTGTGTGAATAAGAAAAAGACTCCCCTTCCTCAAGACATGTTGCTGCCATCAGCCTCAATATTGTCATAATACATATGCAAACCTATGCTGACTATGGTATGAATGGTGCCCCCTAGAGTTGTTCAGTTTACAATAAATACCACTAGCCCTAGAAAAGCCATATAAAGATTGAGGGATGGCCGATGGGAGCCGGGGGAGGAGCGGGAATAATAGGGAGTAAGAATGAAAAACCACATTGGTAGGAAATGTGAGAATCAGGAATTAAAAAATGAAAGGTGTGTGTTATAAACTGAAGGGTGTCCCTCCCCGATTCACACAATGAAACTCTAACCCCTGGTTTGACTGTATTTGGAGACAGGATCTTTAGGGAGGTAATTAAGATTAAATGAGGTAACTTGGGTGGGGCCTAATCCCACAGGACTGGTGTCCTTATAAGAAGATGCTCCAGATCTCCCTCTCTCTCTCCCTCCCTAAAAACCCCATCTGCAGGCCGGTGCAGTGGCTCACACCTGCAATTCCAGCACTTTGGGAGGCCAAGGCGGGCAGATCACAAGGTCAGGAGTTTGAGACCAGCCTTACCAACATGGTGAAACATTGTCTCTACTAAAATACAAAATAATTTACTGGGTGTGGTGGTGGGTGCCTGTAATCTCAGCTACTTGGGAGGCTGAGGCAGGAGAACCGCATGGACCTGGGAGGCAGAAGTTGCAGTGAGCTGAGATCAGGCCACTACATTCCAGCCTGGGCAACAGAGCAAGACTCTATCTCAAAAAAACAAAACAAAAAACAAACCAAAAAAATCCCCTATCTGCAAATACAGTCAAACTGGCAGTTAGGGCTTCACTTTGTGAATCTGACATCTCTCCCTCTTCTACTCCTTTTCCTTCCTCTCTCTGTGTGGCGCAGAGAAGAGGCCCTGTGACAATAACAGCGCGAAGGTAGACATCTACAAGCCAGGAACAGAAGCCTCACCAGAAACCAGCCCTTTGATCATGGCACTTTGATCATGGACTTCTAACCTCCAGAACTGTGATGCGTTAAATATCTGTTCTTTAAACTACCGAGTCTGTGGTATTTTGTTGTGGCAGCCCAAACTGACTAATATGTATTAAGTGGGAAAGAAAGAAATGATTCACAGAGAGTGAGCAGAGATGGGAGAGACAGGAAGGGCAAGAGAGAAGAGGAACTTCACTTCAAGTCCTAAATGAGGTTCAGTGCTTTTAATTTAATTTTATTTTATTTTATTTGGCAATGTGTATCTGGACTTCATTCAGGAGGGAGTTCTCATGAATCTGGTGTTTGGGTTCTGCCTTTATAAGTGGGGCTCTTCTGCCACCTGGTGGCAACATGCTTAACCCAGTCGTTCATTCATTCATTCCTTCATTCAAGAGACAGCTGTTGGGTGCCTGCCCAGTGCAAGGTATTGTGCTAAGCAAAGGAAATAATAGTGGTGAACATGCTTAACACCTACTGTGTGCTGAGCTCTGTCTTATGTGTGTTTTGTTTTGTTTTGTTTTGAGACAGAGTTTCACTCTTGTTGCCCAGGCTTGAGTGCAATGGCTCAATCTCGGCTCACTGCAACCTCCGCCTGCTGGGTTCAAGTGATTCTCCTGCCTCAGCCTCCCAAGCAGCTGGGATTACTGGCACGTGCCACCATGCACCGCTAATTTTTATATTTTTAGTAGAGATGGGGTTTCTCTGTGTTGCCCAGGCTGGTCTTGAACTCCTGACCTCAGGTGATCCGCCCACCTAGGCCTCCCAAAGTGCTGGGATTACAGGCGTGAGCCAACATGCTCGGCCTGTCCTATGTGTTTTACATGGAGAAATGATTCACACTTCACCACAACCCTCTGGGCTAAATACTATTATCTCTGTTTTACAGAGGAGGAAATTGAGACACCAAGAAATTAAATAACCTGCCCAAGAGCCTACAGACAATGAGAGAGTGAGATCAGGAAGCAAGGAGCCCAGCTCTAGAAGGCTTTACAGACATACTCTCTGCCCTGGAGGACCTTACAGTTTCCTTTTAAAAAGAGTTAAACAACCAGCTTAAACGATTTGTATTTTAAAAAAAGGAATAACGTGAAACGGCAGTGTACCATTTTATTCCATAATGACAAGGACAGGATGCAGAAAAATTCTGGGCAGAAGAGGGTGGGTCCCCAGCGAGGGCCCCACCCTCAAGGTGAAAAACCTAATACCACGGCCCAAAGTGAAAACTTACATCCCTGTTTTCCTGCTGCAATGTTGCCTTTTCCAAAACCACCCACAGCCTGCCCTGCCCCGCATCCTGTGTCTATAACACCAAAACTCAGCCAGCAGAGAGGAGAAGCAGCTTGACTTAAAAGTGTGCAGCACCTCCACCTTAGCTCTCTCTTGCTCGGCCTCCCAAAGGGCTGGGATTATAGGCGTGAGCCACTGCGCCCAGCAAGGCTGTCTTCTTATAAGGACACCGGACAGCTTGACGTTGTAGCTTTAGAGAGTAGTCCAGCAGGGATGGCTGCTGGGGAAGATTACCTTCCTGCTCCATCCCCTTTTCAGCTCCCCTTTTTGCTGAGAACCACTTTCACTGGCAATAAAATCCCCCACATATAACATCTCCAATTTGTTGTGTGACCTCATTCCTCCTGGATAGCGAATGAGAACTTGGGTGTGAGTGCAAAAGGCTGTCACACTGACTTTCCACTGAGTTGTTAACACTTAAGCTATCCACAGATGGCAGTGCTAAAAGAGCACTGTAACACTCTTTCTGGGGTTTCACGGGTCATGGGCACCCCCCTAGACCGTGCTGCAGGGCCACATGGAGTTTTGTTCCTGCCAGCGCCCCAAAGCACTCGCCCCAGCTCCTGCACCCACTCACCTGCACTCCCCCGCCTGTGAGGGGTCAGGGAAAATTTCCTGCTTCAGTATGAATTCTGGTTTTGATTAACTGTCAAGAATCCTGGGGCCTTCATCCCAGCTGAGGAGATCTGGCAGCATGGATCTCATCGCCACTCAGAGATTTTAGAACTTCAGCTATAAAAGCGGGCAGAATTTTCCTTGATCATATGGGTGGTACCCGTCTGTGTTCTTGTGCAAACTGACAGGATCCTGACCAACTGCTCAGAACTCATCTCCGCTCAGTTCACAGGTGCCACTGGCCTTTTAACAAGGTAGTTAATCTGCTGTGCAGTGAACTTTAAGATCTGGTCATGCTCACTGGCGGCCACAGGGTTCAAGATATGAGCTGCAAAAATTGCAATAGCAAACCGGGATGGATTTATGCATTTGTCACTGGAGATAGCCATGTTATAAGGAAGGCTGTGTGATCCTGCAGAGTGCTCTAGTTCAAGAGAGTGAGGGCTCTGAGGAGCATGTATCATCTGATAATTCTTGAAGAAAAAGAGATAAATTCATCTTTCCCAGGTCCTCCTTACTGAAAACAAACAGCAGGTGACAATCACTGTCACCTTAGCATCAGAGTCAGAT
The DNA here is from genome assembly GCF_001698545.2 of Rhinopithecus bieti. Taxonomy (NCBI): domain Eukaryota; kingdom Metazoa; phylum Chordata; class Mammalia; order Primates; family Cercopithecidae; genus Rhinopithecus; species Rhinopithecus bieti. The sequence continues at coordinate 292,581 of NW_016823727.1, forward strand.
GCATGACCTGCAGGTTGCCAGAATCTAAGATGGAACCTTTTAAAAATTTTTTTGTATTTTCCATCCAACAGCAGTGTATAGAGAGAATATTAGACAGATGCCATTAATTTTTCCCCTATGTTTACATCTTGAGGTAGAAGAGTCTGTCCGCAGCTGCATGGTGGGTTATGTAAGAAAAAATATCTGGGCTATTGGCATGAAAAGTGTGTTTCATGTGAATTTTGAAAGGAAAATATGACAAGAGTATGGTTTTAAACTTACTTGGGCTTCATTTTAAACTTAAAAAAAAATTCCAGTTATTTCACTTGATTTGCTAACTTCAGAGAATAGATCTGAATCTGTGCTTGGCGCTGAAGGCCCAGTGTTAGCATGGCTGTGCTGGCTGGTGTGCCGTATTCTTGTTGGAAATGTACTGTAGCACGAGAGTCCATTCTTCCTTGTTGGTCTTGACCCAAAGCTGTCACCATTCCTAGTTATTTGTCGCCACATAATTGGTGTTGATTGGAAACTTTTTCTGAAATGGGCAAAACTGCTTAGTTGTCTTTTTTCATGTAACTTAAGCCTAGTAATATAAATAAAGTAATAATTGAAAAAAAAAAAAAGAAAGAATCTTTCCCTTTGACTAAAAGAGGCCACATTCAACTGGCATCCATTAGGTTAGGGCACTGGCCCCGACTGGCAGGATTTTTAAAACATAGGAAGTTGGCCAGCACAGTGGTTCACACCTGTAATCCCAGTACTTTGGGAGGCTGAAGTGGGAGGGTCACTTGAACCCAGGGGTTTGAGACCAATCTGGGCAACAAAGGGAGACCCTAGGAATTCAAGACCAAAACAGAGCAAGACCCTCATCTCTGCAAAACACTAAAGAATTACCCGAGTGCAGTGGCTTGCACTTCTAGTCCCAGCTACTCTGGAGGTGGAGATGGGAAGATTGCTTGAACCCAGGAGTTCAAGGCTGCAGAGAGCTATGATCAAGCCACTGCACTCCAGCTTGGGTAACAGAGTGAGACCCCTATCTCAAAAAAAAAAAAAAAAAAAATAGAAAGCTGGCTGAGCACGGTGGCTCACATCTGTAATCCTAGCACTTTAAGGGGCCGAGGTGGGTGGATCACGTGAGGTCAGCAGTTCAAGACCAGCCTGGCCAACATGGTGAGATCCTGTCTCTACTAAAAACATAAAAATTAGCTGGGCATGGTGGCAGGCACCTGTAATCCCAGCTACTTGAGAGGCTGAGATAGGAGAATCTCTTGAACCCCGGAGACGGAGGTTGCAGTGAGCCGAGATTGTGCCACTGCACTCCAGCCTGAGCAACGAGAGGGAGAGTCCATCTCAAAAAAAAAAAAAAAAAAGCCATATTCCACAAGAGCATTTCTGCAAGAGGGGTGGTAAATACATAGAAGGCAGAAGAGGAGAGGGAAGAGAGAGAGAAAGAAACCATCGAGCTATACTATCCAATATGGTAGCAACTGTTTAAGTTAATGTTTTTTTGACAAAGTCAGAGAGCAGAAGTGCAATAATCCCAGAGCAAAGCAAATGGTCCCTCTTCTTATGACCTGTCTCAGGGATAAGCTGAGAGTGGCGATGTTGAGCTTAATTAGGACTTAGCTGCTTTTCTATGTGAAGGGATAGGATTTTAAGAGTGACCTTATGCCTCCCTTCCACTGAGTCTTGCAGCTGGTTGTTGGGTGCTGCTACTCACACATTCCAAGTGTCCTCTTGGCTGGTGGTTAGAGAAAGGAAGGACAACTTCACCTTCCAGTCTCCATTTCAACTGGGACCGTTGCTGGTAGTTCATGCTCCATTAAGTTGCCCAGGAAGCAGCCTTTACTGCAAACTGAGTTATGTGGGTCTCCGAACTTCCACCCCTATTCTTATGAAGACCTGAAGGTATTGTTTAATAAAAGCTCTTTCTTGTAATAATCATGCTTATTTGCTCATATGTGAGTCTCTGATTCGCTGTCATTAATTTTTTCACTTGTGATAAACTAGCGGAGATGGATGATTTAGACAGGCAATAATCAGCCAGTACAATAAAGTTTTAATTTAGGCTGGCTGCTAAACAGACACCAAAAGACACAAATATGCAGAACAGGGTAGCACTCGGGCTTTAATCTAACTGTTGCTCCACCCCACTCTGTATCACTGCCTTGTTAAATCTTTCTTTGGTATTTGTCCCTTCCGTTTCAATCCTACTCTTCAACTTGGTTGAGTCCCTTGATCACATCTTGCACTAAGTCCATTAGCCTCCCTAAAATGTCCCTCCTCTAGGGTCAGTCTCCTTCAAAACACCCTTCAGCTGAATTCATTTGACAAATATTGAGCATCTACTGCCCTCAAAGAATTATGGTTAGTAGGGAGACACCTTGGTAAAATGGAATATATATAGCTACATAGACACAGATATACAGTGAAATGTATGTATTGGTTAATGTTCCTTTGGTTGCAAATGACAGATAACTCAAGCAGGCTTAAGCTCAAAAAGGGAATTTGTTAATGCACAAAATTCAAGAATATATCTTGAATTTAAGTGAGGCATGATTCAGAGGATCAAATAATGTCACCAGTAGACTCTTTCCCACTCCCTGTCATTCCTTTCACTCTCTTTATTTTTGCTTCATGCTCAGGCAGTATGTGAAGTCCACTGGCGACTCCAGGCTTACAACAAAAACTTGTGTGTTTCTTCCTAGCTGCTCATGCTCAGTCCCAGGATTCACTCTAGTTAGATGGACCCGGATCACATGATCACCTCTGAACTGTAGCTCCTTAGTGCTCTGACTGGCTAGACTTAACTCACATGGGCTACAGCCAAAGTAGGGGGTAGGGGTGGGATGGGTTACTGAACTGTTGTCAGAGAAGGCAGAATGGAAGCTAGTGTTAAAAGAAACACTTTAGACAAATTAAATTTAACAGAGTTTATTTGGGCAAAGAATGATGCAAGAATCAGGCAGCACTCAGAACCAGAAGAGGTTCAGAAAACTCCACTTGGCAGTGTGAGCAGTGAGCTTTTCTAGGCTGAACACAAAAGCAATGTAGAGAAACCACTTGATTGGCTACAGCTAGGCATCTGCCTTATTGGGCATGGCCTCATCAATTGGGTGCTTATCATTGGCTGAAGCTCCTCTGTGATTGGCTGAAACCAGGCTATATGTTACAAAAACATACTCCTAAATTAGGTTTCAGTTTGTTTACATGCTATTAGGTTGCTGTATATTCCACAGAAACTCAAAATATGGAGAGAGCCTCTGGCCAATGGCCTCATGCTTACTTAATTTTACACTAGGTAGATAAAAAACAACAAATATTTCTATAGTATGGGTAAGACACATTGAGAACACAATAAACAGGTGCCTAAATCTGTGTGTGAGTCACAGAAGACATCACAGCAGAGGGTAAATCCGAGTTGACACTTGAAAAAGGAGCAGGAGTTTGCTGACAGGCAGGGAAAGCCATGAGGATTGGGAGGGAAGAGGTCCCAGTGGCAAGAATGGCCTATGCAGAGTCACAAAAGAAAATAAACTATGTGTCCATCGGACACGGTTTGGTTGTGTGTCCCCATCAACTCCATGTGGAATTGTAGTCCCCATTGTTGGAGGTGGGGCCTGGGTGGGAGGTGATTGGATCATGGGGCGGATTTCCCATGAATGGGTTAGCATCATACCATTGGTGCTGTTCCCGTGATAGTGAGTGAGTGCTTGTGAGATTAGGTTTTTTAAAAATGTACATCACCTCCTCTCTAGCTCTCTCTTGCTCCTGCTCCCACTATGTGAGACACCTCACACCCCCTTTGCCTTCCGCCATGATTAGAAGCTTCCTGAGGCCTCCCCAGAAGCAGAAGCCACCATGATTCCTGTGAAGCCTGCAGAACCATGAGCCAATTAAACTTCCTTTCTTTATAAATTATCCACTCTCAGGTATTTCTTTTCTGTTGTTTTTTTTTTTTTTTTTTTGTTGAGAGGAGTCCGTGCTCTGTCACCTAGACTGAGTACAGTGGTGCATCCTGGCTCAACTGGCAACACTCCTGCCTCCTGGTTCGAGTGTTCTCCTGCCTCAGCCTCCCCAAGTAGCTGGGATACAGGGCACCTGCCACCAACTCCCGCTAATTTTTGTATTTTTAGTAGAGATGGTGTTTCACCATGTTGCCCAGGCTGGTCTGAACTCCTGACCTCGGATCCTCCGCTTTGGGCCTCCCAAAAGTGCAGGATACAGGTGTGAGTCCCGGTGCCAGCCCTCTTTTTTTTTTCAGACGAGTCTCCTCTGTCCCGCCGCAGGCGATGCATGGCCACGATCTCGGCTCACTCAACCTCTGCCTCCCGGGTTCAAGCAATTTTCTGCCTCAGCCTCCGCTCGCTGGGATACAGACCCCACCCACTACAGCCTGGCTAAATTTGTTGTATTTTTTAGTAAGACGGGTTTCACCATCTGGCCAGGCTGGGCCTTGAAATTCCTTGACTCGTATCCACGTCGTTAGGCCTCCCAAAGCGCTGGATTACAGGGTGTGATTCACCGCGCCCCAGCAGGTTTTCTATATCAGTAGAAGAATGGACTAACTCACCATCTTTGTACAAGGCAGAAGAGCCAGAATTAAAAAGGGTAGGTTGGTGGACCAGAATGCCTGGTTGAATCCCAGTTGAATCTGTTGGTTACTATTGCACAACTCAGTTTTCCCTCTGTAAAATGGGAACAGTAATAGTACCTACTCTCAGGCTGTTGCAAGAATGAATGAAATTGGTATACATTAAAGTGCTAGAAGAGGCCTGGATATAGGAAAGTGCTAAAAACACCATTGCTGCCGGGCGCGGTGGCTCAAGCCTGTAAATCCCAGCACTTGGAGGCCGAGACCAGGCGTATCACGAGGTCAGGAATCCGACCACCTGCTAACCCAGGTGAAACCCGTCTCTACTAAAATACAAAAAACTACCGGGCGAGGTGGCGGGCCCTGTATCCCAGCTTACCAGAAGGCTGGAGGCAGGAGAATGGCGTGAACCCAGGAAGCGAGGTGCCAGGAGCTGAGACTGGCCACTGCAACCACCTGGGCACAGAGTGAGACTCCTCCAAAAAAAAAAAAAAAAAAAAAAAAAAGGCTAAATAAATCCAATGAAGTAAAATAAAATTGGTGTGATTATTAATTCATGCTGTGCTATAACCTACTTTAAAATAATGGCCTACAATTATTTGGTTCAATGCACTACACATTTGGTTTAAAAGATCTCAACAAAAGAACAACACGACCTTCTCTTTCTCACGATCATTTATATAGGTAACATGCAATCCAGTTCCTTCTCATATATAAATTTCCTCCTTTGTAGTCATAGTGTTGTCACACTGTTATCCCACAGTTCCACATTTTATAGGAAATGTAGTTTCTCTTTCCGGCTTTTGTTGCCTAAGGTCTAATCTTGCAGACTTATTATAGCAAAATGTTGCTCAATTTAGCCCACCCAGTCTCATGAGACAACAGACTGACCCAAACACCCCCGAAGGAGAGAAACTGAACAGAACACGCACACAACCCACACTGCCTTGTGTTCATTTTGTAACGTCAAGCTCTGAAATTGGGTCAATGATCTTGTCATCCCTTGTCTGTGCGTTACATTTTCTGAATTGTGTATGTGTTAGGAACTTTGGTTAGATATTCTCTGTATATTTTATTCTTTGGAAATCCTCCAACCTCCACCTTTAAGTAACAATGACTTTTGAAACGGTCTAAGCAAAAGGAAAAATCTCATTGGCAATGTTTTGCGCGGTGAGGGGAAGAGAGGAAGTTAGAAAGAAAGGCCTGTGGTGAGGCCAGGGTATAAGGCAGTGCTCTAAAAGCATGTGTTCTGGGGTCTCATTGTCTGGGTTTGAACCCCAGACCTGCCTATTCCAAGTTGAGTGACTTGAGCAATTATTTATTGGAGCTTCAGTTTCTCCTCTGTAAAACAGAGATAATGATAATGCCTGCTTGACAGGAGCAGCCAGCTTCCAAGGAGTCTCCCAATGATCACCCCTCCTGGTACTCATGGTTTTGTGGAGTGCCCTCCTATTGTATTGGGGTTGCTCTGTGTGACCAGTGGAATATGACAAAAATAGTTGTATATTATTTTCAAGGCTCAATTGTGTTAGCAAAAGGCAACTTCCCCATGGCTGCCATTTCCTCCACTTTTAGAGAACGGGAAACTTCAATGACTCCCTGCCCTGATCACCAGGCCAGGGTAGACTAGACGGCCCCAGTGCACACAGACATCTTGTGTAAAATATGAGGCATTCATTCTTTGGAAAAACACCTGGGGGTTCAAGAAGTGTGTCCTTGTCCATTCAGGCTGCTATAACAAAATACCATAGACTGGGTAGCTTATGCATAACAGAAATTTATTTCTCATAATTTTGGAGGCTGAGAAGTCCACAATAAAGATGCCAGCAGATGTGATGTCTGGTGAGGGCCTATTTTCTGGTTCATAGATGGTGCCTTCTTCCTGTGTCTTCACATGGTGGAAGGGCAAACAAGCTCTGTGGGGTCCCTTCTGTAAGAGCACTAATTCCATTCACCAAAGGCCCCATCTACCAATACCATCACCTTGGGGGTTAGGATTTCAACATATAAATTTAGGGGGTGACACAAACATTTAGCCCGTAACCAAAGATGAGATTTTTTCTGAATTTGCTTTTTGTTCCTAAATTTGCTTATAACTGTCAACCTCATAAGAAATATTTTCCCTCTCAAATACCCATCCAAACTTTACACATTCATTCATCAGAGGTTTCCAAAGTAGTGTGGACACAGGCACACAGCAATTATTTGGATGCAGGTGGAAACTACCAAATCTTTAAGATTATTTATGTACTTGGCTTCACAAGCATAATTTGTAAGATAGAATTATAAACAACTATATTTTATTCTTCTACTGTCCCTTTAATTTTTCTCAGTGAACTGATATTTCCTCTGCCCCTGGATAAACCTTGTGTAGTCTCATGATTTTTCTGGATCCTCAGATAATTACAAGTTCTATGATCATGTTTCATACATTGCAGCCTTAATTTAGAAGTTAGAATGTAAGCATAAGTGAGTGCCTGAGTCAGCTAAGGCTGCCAAAACAAAATATTATAGACTGGGTGGCTTAAACAACAGATAGTCGTTTCTCACAGTTCTAGAGACTGACAAGTTCAAGTTCAGACTGTGAGAAGATTCAGTGTTTGACATGGCCCCTTTTCCTGGCTTGTAGATGGCCACCTTCTTACTGTATCTTCACATGGCAGAGACAGAAAGTCTCTCTTCAAGTCTCTCTTCTTCTTATAAGGGCACTGATTCCATCCCAAGGGATCTACCCTCATGATCTCATCCAAACCTAATTACCTCCCAGACCTCACTTCCTAATATCCTCACATTTGGGGTTAGAGTTTCAATACATGAATTTGGGGGAGACTTAAACATTTAGTTCATAATATTCTGTTCTTTGTCCCTCTCAAAATTCATATCCCCCTTGCATTTAAAATACATTCACTCCATCTTAACAGTCTCAAAAGTCAACTCATTCCAGCATCAACTCCAAAGTTTAAAGTCTCATCTAAATATCTTCTAAATCCAATATGAAGGAGACTCAAAATTCACCCTAAAGCAAAATTCCTTTCCAACCGTGAATCTGTGAAACCAGACAAGTTATGTGCTTCCAAAATACAATGATGGAACAGACTCAGGATAGATATTCTTATTCCAAAAGGCAGAAATTGAAAGGTAGAAAGGGTTGACAAGCACCAAGGAAATCCAAAATCTAGAAGGCAAACTTCATTAGGCCTTAAAACTGAAATACAATCCTCTTTGGCTCAAAGAATGCTCTGCGTGTAGGCCAACTGAGGTGGTGGTCCTCCCTTCCAGAACCACTGGAAGGTATCATCCCCATCTTTCAGTGGGGTGTCCCTGCTTCTTCAGCTCAGTGTAGCACTGCCCCTATGGCTCTCTGTGAGTGCCACACCCACATGACTGCTGAGTAGCAGTCCCACTCTTTGAAACCAAGATGGAGGCAGCCTTGTTCCCAGGGGCCTGTGCACTCTGGGCCTGTGGTGGCAGTAGCAGCCCTGATGATGTCCGAATTGCCTTTGGGACCCTTCCTCTCTTTTCCTGAAGGATATTGCATATTCACAGCCTGACTTCATTTCATCTTGTTTTCTATTTTCCTTTTAGTTCCAACTGCGGGGACTAAAGCATTATTTCTCCTGGAATAATCCCAACTCTATTTCTGGCTTCTGTTGAGATGGTTGATTAGGTCCATGGTTCATACTCCCACTACTCTCCTTATCAGATGGGCGACCAGCCACACTCTTAATAATATCTTCTTTTCTTTTTTTATTTTTAAAAATAGAGATGGGGTCTCACCATGTTGCCCAGGCTGGTCTTCAACTCCTGAGTTCAAGTGATCTGCCTGCCTTGGCATCCCAAAGTGCTGGGATTATAGGCATGAGCCACCATGCCTGGCCTAACTCTTCTGAACATGGTTTCTCTTTTTTTTTTTTTTTTTTTTCCCAATAAGGACAGGCTAAGAATTTTCCAAATCTTTAAGTGCCAGTTCTTTTTTGATTAACAATTTCTTCTTCAATTCATTTCTCCCTTCTTAATTTTTACTATCAGTAGCCAAGGGGAACCAAGCTGCTCTTTCAACACTCTGCTTAGAAATGGCCTCATCCAACTATCCAGTTTCATTGCTTGAAAGTTCTACTGTCCACAAAACACTAGAACATGAACACAATTCAGTAAGTTCTTTGCCACTTTATAAAAAGGATTTTCTCCATTGTCCAATAACATGTTCCTCATTTCCATCTGAGGCCTCACAGAATAGCCTTTGCCACCTCTATTTCTGCTAGTATTCTGTTCATGATTATTTATGCATCCTCAAAGAAAGAAGACGGAAGTTCTTTTTGAGTGCTCACCAGAATCATCTTTAGCAATTTTTTCACAGCAACCTTGGCTTTTTCTAGCATGTATCTCAAAACTCTTTTAGCCTTCACCCATCACCCTGCAGCATCACTGCTTCCACATTTTTAGAATTTATTTTAATTAAAAAAGTATATAATGTAATTCTGAAGATCCAAAGACATCCCTTATGCACCATATGGATGCCAATTTCACCATGCCAATTTCACCATGCAAATTCTTCCTCCCTCTGAAATACTTTGGCCTTTATTATTATTATTATTTTAATTTGAGATTCAGGAGGTACATGTACAGATTTGTTACATGACTATATTGCATAATGCTGAGGTTTGGGCTTCTGCTGAACTATCACCCAAATGGTGAACACGAACATAGTACCCAATAGGTAGTTTTTCAGCTCTTTTTCCTCCCTCCTTCCCTTTCCCCTTTTGGAGTCCCCAGTGTCTATTGTTTCTATCTTTATGCCCGTGTGTACCCCATGTTTATCTCCCTCCCACTTATAAGTGAAAACATGCAGTATTTAATTTTGTTTCTGTATTAATTCACTTAAGATAATGGCCTCCAGCTGCATTCTGCAAAGGACAGATTCTTTATGGTCGTGTAGTATTCCATTGTGTATATGTACCACATTTTCTTTTCCAATCCATCATTGATAGGGACCTAGGTTGATTTCATGTCTTTGCTATTTTTATACATTGGTTATAGCAGCACCCATCCTGGTACCAATTTCTGTCTTAGCTTGCGCTGCCATAGCAAAATAACAGTGAGCAACAAGAAAGATTAGCAGACCTAATAATTCTCCCACTCCAAGATAAGATGAGTGCATTAACAAACAAAACAAAATAATGATGACAAATAAGATCTGACAAAAGGTGCCCCCCATGCAAATCATAATTATAAGATGCTTATTTAAATTAAGGATTTACACTGACCATTGTTAAGAGTAAACCTTGCCCTCAATGTATTTTGCATCTTGAGATATGATTAATTAGCACATGTAAAGAATTTGCAAACATTTATTGAGGGTGTGCCCACCTTTTTTGCTGATATTGGTGAACAATAACAAAAATTAGAACCCCCTGTTTTTTATTTCCATGCAAGCCTCACTGCTTCCAGGAAGATGCCCACTGATGTCTCCATTGAGCTCCTACAGCATTTGTGACTGCTTCACCTGGATACCCTTTAATTATTCAGTCTCCCACACTGATCTTTCGTGGTTTCATTTTATAGTCCCCATTTTCCCAGTACGTTTGCAAACTTCCCAGGGACAAGTGAGCATCCCTGCTGTTTAGTACCCACAAAAGGTGTCTGATAATTCACCGTAAGTGTGTTTATGCCTGCCATGAGTGCCCACTTCCTTTTGGCCTAGAGTTCGGGAGTTCTTGAATTGTTCCTCTCCAAGTGAAGACCAAGGAGTAGAGGATGAGGAGAGGGAGAAGAAAAGGTTGAAAAAAAAAATCAAAGAACCTGGAAGGTTTGTTCTGTTAGACTTTGCAAAGAGCAGCAGGAAAAGTCAAATCTATCACAAAATATAACTTGATTTCTGATATTATATTATTCTAGTTCAATGATTCAATGAAATAAAGAGGAAAACATTTAAGAAGTGAGAGATGAGAAGTTCCGGGAAGCCATGCCCGCTTAGATAAGCAGCACCCTCAGCTTCCATGGTGTGCCTTTTCGTTCTGCCATCTTTCCTACTTTTGTTCCTTCCTTTCTCCATTCCTGTCTTTTATTCCTTTTGAATCTTTTGAGGACTGCTATGTTGTTTGTACTGAGCCGGGGGCTGCAACAGGGACAACAGAATTGTAAGGTATACCTGGAAGAAACTGCCCCCTCCACTTCTTTGGGAACAGAGTGAGAGAGATATAAAAAAACAAATACAAACTAACCAGAAGGACAAGAAATATATACAGTCGATTCTCATGATTTGCAGTAACTACATCCTAGAAAGTTACCATAAACATTGCATTAGTGAATGCTGAACCTTTGCTCCCAGGGAAAATACAGTAAGTAGGCTCCTGAGAGCCTCTGTTCACATTTTCGTCAATCAATCAATACAAAATCACATTGTATATGTTTTTCTGTTTAAAGACACTTTTGTAATATATAGTTGATTCGTTAACATTGAAATCGCAGCCAACAGCACTGTAACTCATGCTTGATGCAGCTTATCTAACACACATACTTTCTCCCTAAAGCACATCGCCGCCTTCTTGCGCTTAACCCTAGACAGCACTTCAGCACCCACTTGGGGAACATTTTAAACTGCAAAACCACCAATGAAAAGCACAAAAATGTATAAACAAGGTGACACTAGACTGCAAAAAGGACACTTGTTCACAGTATAAGCGCAGAAGTAAGAAGGCAGAGGGTCACTTTGTTTAACCTCAGTTGAGACTGTGTGCCTCTGGAGACTCAAATTTTTCACAGCTCTGAGTGTGTCCAAGAGTGACCACAAAAGCTCTGTAAATATTGATTTTGGGATAACAAATAAATTTTGGCAAGTAGGCAAACTTGTAAACGCCAAATCCATGAATAATGAGGATTAACTGCATACATATATATGATATATACATACACATACATACATACATACATAGGTATGTGACGTTCATGGTCAAGAAGAATTAATGACCAAACGAGAGAAAAATACACTGGGAATATATCTATGGAGAATGGGGGCAGTGAGCAGAAGTGAGAGAAGTAGGTATGGAGCGCCTTCCAGGACTATGCATTGGTTCGATAGAACTGAGTGGGGTGTAGGGTGTGTGTGAGGAAGAAAGGAGAAGGGGGCTGCTTTGAAAGCCAAGCGGAAGCGGCTTGGAAGGGAGGAGGGGGCCAGGTCTCAGAGGTATGCGGAAGTACTCCGCTGGGTTTAAGAAATCCTGAGACACATGTGTCGGAGAGGGCAGACAGTGAGTGAACCATGTGAGTCTCTTCCACGGGTTTACTCAACTCTGAATTTCAAATAAAAGAAGTCTTTTGTAAGAAATGACAAAATAATAGTTCCTCAAACATGGATTTGTAGATGAGAAGAACATTTAGGAGGAAAGCATTTTGGGTTGGCCTTTGCTCATGAAAATGTTATTTCCACGGGCACACAGGGATAACCTGCTCTGTTGGCAGAGCAAGAGAAGCTGGGCTCAAAGCCAACAAATATGACACAAAAATAGGACTTTTGAAAATGAAACCCTGCAAACACTTATCAAAACCTACTTGTGCTTTAAGTAATTAGAACAAAAGGTGTAAGTATCTGCTGTGATGAAATGTCACTGCCTACTTAGTGGGAAAAATGTAAGCTGAGCTGGAATCTCTGAGTCAGAAAGAAACAGGTACAACAAAGCTTGCAATCAGGCTTACCTGGAAAAGAAACGGAAGTGAATGAGAGGAAAATCAAGTATGACCAAGGCCAGCAGTTGTAAAGAACTTTTTCTCGTAACTTGAAAACAGCTTCCCTCCCTACTTCATCTACTTTTAACTCCTACTCAAGCTGGGGTAGGGAGAAGGGTGTTGAATTTGTGTCAACAACTACAGAACCAGGTTGCTGCAATGCAGTGAATGTTTCTGGACTGGTGCAGGCATCTTAAAGGAAATCTTCTGGCAGGGTACAACTGTCTAAACTTCAAAGCAGCATGTCAAAGCCTGGCTACAATCTGTTCACCGAAAGACATGTACTGCTATGGAGCAGCATCATTCATAATAATAACTCAGAACTGGAAATCACCCACATGTCTATCCACAGTTGAAAGGATAAGTAAATCATGGTATATCCACACATAGAACACTGTACAGCAGTGAGAATGCACAACCTAGATGTACACACAACATTATGGAGAAATCTTGCAAAAGGAATGTTGAGCCAAGGAGCCAGGCATGACAGAATATACTGTATGTGTCCGTTTATGCAAAGGAAAGATAAATAGCCAAACAGGTCAAGGTAATATGCTATTGGCAGCAGTTACCCCTAGGAAGCAGTATTTTATAGAGATTGAAAGGGAACTTAAGGGAGGCATCTAGTGCGGTGGTGGTAATGTTCTGTTTCTGATCTCGGTGCTGATTGCACTGGCATGCTCAGTTTATAAAGTTCAGTGAGCTATACACTTATAATATGTGCATTTTTATGAATGGATAGTATGCTTCAATAACAATGTTTTTGAAAGTGTTTACCATTAGTTGGGGGGTGGGCTGGCAAGGGCATTCTGTATCGCAAACAAACATATTGCCTGGTGGCATCAGAGGACAAGGGCAGGTGCAGAAGGTGGCTTTTTCTTTGCTGCAAAGTCAACACAGAGTGAAACACTGAATAAAAGGATGCCTGGAACCTCCTGTGAAATCTCATTTGCTCATTTATACACTTGTTCATTCATACAACAGTCACGTGCTGAGAGGGAGAATATACAGTCAGGATCTTAAAGACACACCATCTAGTAGGGAAGGCTGACTAGTAAACTGACAATGATGCAGTGTGATAACTTCTTTGTTGAGGATAACACTAGGGTATTAAGAGACTACTGATTTGGGGGTCCAGGGCAGTGGACCCCAAGAGAAAGAGTCCTGACATGTTTGATTAACACTTGAACTGAATTTTCTCCAATGCCCCAAGTATTCTTGAGCCTCTAAGGCAGTGATCTCATTTAAAATGCACACAGATCACCTGGGGATCTGGATAAAATGTGGATTCTGATCTAGTAGGTCAGGGCAGGCCTGAGATTTGCATTTTTTTTTTTTTTTGAGATGGAGTCTTGCTCTGTTGCCCAGGCTGTAGTGCAGTGGCATGATCTCAGCTCACTGCAAACTCCACCTCCTGGGTTCAAGCAATTTTCCTGCCTCAGCCTCCCAGGGAGCTGGGATTATAGGTGTGTGCCATGCCTCAGACTCAGCCTTCCAAGTAGCTGGGATTGCAGGTATGCACACCACGATGCCCAGCTAATTTTTGTATTTTTAGTAGAGATGGGGTTTCACCATGTTGGTCAGGCTGGTCTCGAACTCCTGACCTCAAGTGGGGCCACCCACCACGGCCTCCCATAGTGTTGGGATTACAGGTGTGAGCCACTGCCTCCGGCCAAGATCTGCATTTCCGATGAGGCTTCTAGGAGGTGCAGATGCTGCTGCTCTTCAAACACACTTTGTGAGGCCTAAGAGAGAAGGCCATGTGATGGTGGGCACTGTCTGGCTCCAACTCAGGACAGCTTGACAGCCTATTTGGTTCAGGCCAGTCCCTCCCAAGGACACAAACAGAGAAATAAAAGACAGAACTGTGTGGGAGGAGACATGGGTGGCTTGGGAGGCTTTCCAGACCTGTCTGTGGTCAACCACGGGGTAGGGTGGGGTGCCAGAAAGGAATCTGGGAGGAGACCACTTATGCTGTTTTACAAAATTAGCAGAACTTTTTCTCGTGCTTCTTTCATTTTGGCTTTTCCAACTGCCCAAACTTTGTTTTGTTTTGTTTTGTTTTTGAGATGGAGTCTTGCTCTGTCACCAGGCTGTAGTGCAGTGGTGCGATTTTGGCTCACTACAATCTCTGCCTCCTGGGTTTAAGCGATTCTCCTGCCTTAGCCTCCCAAATAGCTGGAACTACAGGTGCATGCCACCATGGCTGGCTAATTTTTATATTTTTAGTAGCGATGGGTTTTCACCATATTGGCCAACATGGTTTCGATCTCCTGACCTGGTGATCTGCCCACCTTGGCCTCCCAAAGTGCTGGGATTACAGGTATGAGCTGCCGCGCCCTGTCCCAAACCTTTTCTTGACATGCACAACAGACTGGAGATGTGACTATAAATATAGAATCCGTGTGCATGGCTGCACAAGGAAGGAGAAATTTCACAGAAGATGGAGAAACTGGTCGGGATTGCCTCAACTATGTTGTAAGGTGAACATTAAAAAGGTGGCTGAAATAATTTCTTCTATTTGCTCACACACTGAAGGGAGGAAGAGAAGGGTGTCATATGCACCTTTTTCTCTTAGCGATGGAGATTCTACTAGACTCTAGCCCAGACTGGAGGGTGGGGGGCAGAGTCCTGAAGGGGAGGAGGAGAACCCTGCCAAGGTTGTGGGAAGAGTGGGAGCGGGAAGAACATGCAGGCTCAAGGAAGGGCAAGAGAGGGCAGAGAGCTTAAACACTTTGGTTCAGCACGGCTGACGCAGGGTGTGTCCAGCCACTCAAGTGGAAGCTGCAGAGCCCCATGGGGCCAGTGGTCGACACTATGTAGTCCACAGGAAGTCAGCAAAGGCTGCTTTTGTTTGTGGTTGGGGATTCCAGTGACCTTTATTTTTTTCATATCAATAAATAACCTTTTGACTGCGAAATATATTCACATTAAAATTCAAAAGGCTTACAAGATTATTCAGTTGAAATATCTACCTTTCACCTCAGTTCCTTGGCCTTCCTTCTCTGTCCACACAGGCAAACAATACCATGAGTTTCTTGAGCATCCCTCCGGAAGTATTTTATGAAGATATGAACAAATTTTTAGAATAAACTCTCTTCCCCCTTTCTACACAAAACAGTGAGTCATCTATAGTCAGAATTTCATCAGGCTTCCTGACCACACCATTCCTTTATTTTTCCAGATGTCACTTGTCATCCAAGACATGGACTTCCTTGGTTTTCCTTCTTCATCGAGGCCATTCCTTTCCAGTCTCCATGGCTAGTTTCTCTTTTTCCCCCTGTGCCATCCATATGCTAAACTCCCAAATGTGTATCTCCAACCCAGTTCCAGCTTTTCTTCTGGACTCATATGTCCAATTGCCTACTCAGCAACTTCCCTCGAATCACAGACACTTCAGATTGAATATGTGAAAGATTGACAGTTGGGCACAGTGGCTCACACCTGTAATCCCACTACTTTGGGAGGCTGAGGCAGGAGGATGATTTGAGGCCAGGAGCTCATGACCAGCTTGGGTAACATAGCAAGACCGCTGTCTCTAAATAAATAAGTAAATAAAATTAGGAGAAAAAAAAAACTGGACTCCTGAATTTACCCTCCCCCACTCCAGTCTGCTTCTCCCACAATCTCTCCTTCTCAGCTAACCCTACTACATTTTCCTGGTTTATGAGGTCAAAAGTCTTGGCATTACCCTCGACTCTGCCCTTTCCCTCATACTCCATATCTAAACTGCCAAGAAATCCTAGTAGGTCTGCCTTCAAAATTTATGCTGAATTTGATCACTTCTTACTAATGCTACTGCTGACTCCTGTGTCCAAGCCACCATCATCTCTCACCTGAGAATTGCTCTCCCAGCTCCTACTTTTGTTCTCTCTCCAGTCTGTTTTCCTATAATAATTACCAATAAAACTTTCTCAATGGAAAAGACCTACATGTTTGTCTTTTAAAGCAACAAGGGAAGAGGGCAAGAGGATGCATGGGCTTGGGAGTTTATTTTCTCTCCTCCTGTCTACACCTCCTCTAATCTGTCTCCCATGCTGCCACAGAGCAATCTTTCTAAAAGACAAGTACCGACCATGCATATCCTGGTTAAGACTTGTCGACTTCTTGCAGCCTTAAAGGTAAGTTCCAAGCTCCTTCCCAAGGCATGTGAGGTTCTTTCAAGTCGAGTCCCTGCCTTCCCCTTCAATTCACCTCCCGGGTCTACCCGACAAGTTCTCACTTTGCCAACTACTGCAGGTTGCCAGTCAGGGAATTTTCCAGGCAGAATGTGGAGAAAGCAAAGAGGAGCAACATATTTCTGGAGAAATAACACATAAGGAAAGACGTGGAGTTGTGAGATAGGCTGACGTGAAGGTGCAGTCCTGTAACCAGTTACAGGAATAGTGACTTTTGTTTTTTTCCTAAGGAGAAGGCCTGGAGATTATCACCAGACCAACTCAAAATTACAAAGTTTTCCAGAGCTTATATACCTTCTAAGCTATACGTCTACATGTAAGTGTGCATTCATCAAAAGACATAAATGATTAACTTCTTTTCGTCTGTAACTAAGGTCTGAGTCTTGAAGACCTTTGGAGTGTCAGTAAATTTACTTAATCTAAATGGGTGCAGATGCTGGGGTGATTACCCTGATCTTGTCTCCTGCTAAATCAGGGAGGTTTGGGGAGTTCCTTCAGACTCCCAGTGAACTTGTTTAACCATGCTGTAAGGTTCAGGAAAGGCCTGGGCACAACTCTTGGTGGGCTTTTGTTATATCCCAGCCTTTGTATGGGGCACCGGCTTTTAATATCGAACTTAACCACTTGGTCAGCACTGAAACAGTTGTTATTGAGGCCTGCATTAGTGAGACCTGGCCTGCCACACCAGGCTGAGATGGGCATACTGCTTGAGCTCAGGAGCTCGAGACCAGCCTAGGCAACATGGCAAAACCCTGTCTCTACAAAAAAAAAAAAAAAAAAAAAATTGTATATGTATACACATGCAAAAATTAGCTGGGCATGGTGGCTTGTGCCTGTGGTCCCAGCTACTCAGGAGGCTCAGGTGGAGGATCACTTGCACGCCCAGGAGACAGAGGTGGCGATGATCTGAGATCATGCCACTGCACTTCAGCCTGGGTGACAGAGCAAGACCTGGTCAAAAAAAAAAAAAAAAAAAAAAAACAAAAAGAAATGTTTGATTTAAAACTGGGGGTTTATACTACTTTGGAGATAATAAGCTGAATGATTTAACTTGGTGTAAAGGGGGATACACATTTCTTTTCAATTTTTTTAATTGATATAAAAAGTGTATGTATTTATGGGGTATAGTGTGATGTTTTGATGCATGCAGAGGATACACATTTCTGCAAAAAAGAGGCAAGAGGCAGAGTTTAATCAGGAGCTAGCTAGACCACATAAGCAGGCAGAGCGAAGGGAGAAAGCCATTCTGTTTAAATGGCAACATGGTCTCGAAGAGCACCCAAGTGTGGAGTCCAGAAGTACTGCTGCAGTCTTCCATGTCATTTTTCAGAAAATTAGGATTCTCAACTCTTACAAATATCAAATGTCAAAATAACAACAAAAAAGTGAACTTACACAAGAAATGAGACTCATCTTTCAATATAATTTCAGATTTAAAAAATCATAAAAGCATACAAATATAATAGTATTATAATATACTGTGAATACTTGGTTATTTAAAAAAGTTTGCCAAAGCTTTCTTGAAAAAAATAAAAAGCCCACATTCATCTTTTAATCCCTTGGATTTTACGCCAAAAATTCTAGTATTTGAAAATGGGCCTTAAATCAAAAAAGGCAGATAATATCAACCGGCGATGTTAGTAAGACCCTGAAGGATTTTCAGCAGGGGAGTGAGATGATTACGTTAGAAAGAATGCTCTAGCAGATAACACAAGCAAGAAGGAAGAAAGATCTGTCCACGATAATGTGGTGGAAAACCAACAGATAAGGGCAAGTATCTGGGCCAAAACTGATAAACTCACCCAACTGAGACCAGGAATCTTGGGAAAGATTGAGTTCCCTGTAGAGGACAGAAAACCCAAGATAACACTGTCTTAAACAAAGTAGAAATTTCTTTCTTTCTCAAAGATAAGAAATTCAGAGCAGTTCCCATGGGGGTTCCATGATCCCCAGAGACCTGGCTATTTCCAGCTCATGGCTCCTTCTACTTTGCTCCTCCACCACTCTCAGCACACAGCTCCAACCTCATGATACAACATGGTAGGTAGAGCTCTAGCCATCAATGTATCTTATCTACCTTCCAGGAAAAGAATAGAGAAAAGGCTAAAAAGAAAATAAAGTTACTGTTAAGGACACTTCCCAGGAGTTGTAATTGACAATTCCACTTACATCCCATTGGGCAGAACTTAATGACGCGGTCTAACTGCAAAGAAGGTTGGGAAATACCTACTTCCGGGTGGCCATGTGTCCAGCTAAACTTGGAAGGTTTTACTACTAAGGATGAAAAGATATATAGGTATTAGGAGACAACTAATGATCTCTGTCACGCCAGATGTATAACCTGGAGAGGAAAGAAGAAAGGCAGATTACTGAGGAGTGTGTGAGAGCACTGCATTAACCTGTAGGATTTTGTACCTTCAGAATTGTTCTTTTCCAAACACATCTCTACTTCTGGCCCCATGCCTTGATTCCTGCTAAGTCCATCTGAAAATCTGCCCACCTCCCACTCCCCATACTCAATCCTACCATTTTTCCTATTAATATTCTGCTCATCCTTCAAATCCCATCTCAAATGCTATGTCAATCATGACATTATTCTTGACCTTCCCCAAAGGGATAGAACTTGTCCCTCTAGAATTTCATGTATAGTTTTCCCTGGGCCTTAGTCTCCTCTTAACACCATGTTGTCTTAGGTCATTAGTATAGCGGGATACTAGAGTATAAATTATCCAAGAGGTAAGACAGAGCCTTTCCCAATTATTTTCTAGGCAGCACAATGTAGTAGAATGCATTTAATAAATATCTGCAAATTACACTGACTATTTCAAGAAAGGAAAGGTATATGTAAAGGAAGGGGAGAAAACAATGTAAAGTCTTTTTGCCCTTTTAAGGGAAGCATTTGTGCAACAATTGAAATTTCCCGTAAATGCATTTCAAAACATATGATCTTTGCTAATGTTGCCATTCCTTTTTAGAGGCCTAATTTGGTGTGACTTGTTTTGCTGTACAAACCATGGTTGCTTCTAATTTCCCAGGTTGTCTTAAAAGCTCTTGCTAACACAACAAGGAAAAGTAATATTAAAGTGGTTAAAATAGACAAAATAAAAGCCAACAGCAATAATCCTATTAGCTAACATGTAACAAATGCCCAATCTGTGCCAATCACAATGCCAAGCAGTTCCCATACTTTATCTCATTTCATCTTTTCAACAGCTCCATGGGCCACAGGTGCCTCAATTATCCTGAGGGGAATTGAGGGATTAAGTAACATTTCCAGGTGAACAATAGGGCTGGAATTCTTCCTGTTCATATGGCTCTATAAATATAGGTATTATTTCTTTTCATAATATTTTATATAGATCATCTTTTCATCTTTAAGTCTTCTTTGGTAACTAGACCCTGATATTACTCTTCTTTTATTATTGTTATTATTATTATTTGTAGAGACAGGGATTTACCACATTGCCCAGGCTGAACCTGAACTCCTGGGCTCAAGTGATCTGCTTGCCTCAGCTTCCCAAAGTGCTGGGATTACAGGTGTGGGTCACTGTGCCCAGCCTTACCCTTCTTTTATAGATGCAGTGGAAAGCTTCATTTTTTGAAGCATTCTCAATTTCCCACTGGAGATCAATAATACTCCAATTGCTTGTAAACTGCGAATTTTGTACATTCTATATTTGGGGTGAGTGGCATCTCACAAAACAATTCCTACTGTGTATTTATTATTTGATGAATATATTAACGGAGGAATTTATTTGTGGTTGTCTGTGGATATTTTCATTTAAACACAAGTGGCATAAACTCTGTGGGTTCCTGGTAATCAATAATAGAAGATGATAATGATGTTCTTATTAAAACAAACTACCCTCTCTCCATACTAGATAAAGAAGATGATTTGATTGTGTATTATTTGAATAAATGAATTCTATGACATCTATTGTATTTGTCACCCTAGATTTGGTGACCTCAAAAAATGTCTGTGGCTCTGCGTGGTGGCTTACACTTGTAATCCCAGCACTTTGGGAGGCCAAGGCAGGTGGATCCCTTGAGCCCAGAAGTTTGAGACCAGCCTGGGCAACGTGGCAAAACCCTGTCTCTACAAAAAATATAAAACTAGCCAGGCGTGGTGGTGGGTGCCTGTAGGCCCAGCTACTTGGGAGGCTGAGGCATGAGAATTGCTTGAGTCCAGGAGGTTGAATGTGCAGTTAGCTGTGATCACACCACTGTATCCAGCCTGGGCAACAGGACAAAATCTTGCCAAAAAAACTCAAAATGCAAATGTTGATCACAGATTCTTACACCCTATGAATTAGGACCTATGCAGGTGTAAGGTATTAGAATTCATAGTTTGGGATTTTTTTTTTTTTGTTTTATTTTGTTTTCCTTTAGTTTGCAGGGGCCAACACAAGGATATCCAGAAATATAGCCGTTTATTTTGTTGTTGTTGTTGTTGTTGCTGGAGCCAAATTTCATCAGTTTTGATAGAGAATTGAGCCATACCAGCATCCTCAATCCATCAACTATCCCTCACACCTCTGAAATTTTTACTTTTGTCTTCTTCTCTACCTTTTTGCCTCTGAGTCGATCCTTCTGCAGAAACTTTCCTCTTCTCCAGAAGCCCTTTCACCTCTATATGTAAACATGTCAAAGTTTCTCTTGCTCTAAAAAGCAAAACTTTAAAAAATACTTTCTTGGCCAGGCGCGGTGGCTCACGCCTGTAATCCCAGCACTTTGGGAGGCCCAGGTGGGCAGATCACAGGTGAGGAGATCGAGACCATCCCGGCTAACACAGTGAAACCCCGTCTGTACTAAAAATACAAAAAAATTAGCCAGGCATGGTGGCAGGCACCTGTAGTCCCAGCTACTCGAGAGGCTGAGGCAGGAGAATGGTGTGAACTTGGGAGGTGGAGCTTGCAGTGAGCCAAGATCGCGCCACTGCACTCCAGCCTGGGCGACAGAGTGAGACTGTCTCAAAAAA
>NW_016823727.1:314319-394788 GCF_001698545.2 Rhinopithecus bieti
AAAGCTTTTCAATGCTGCATTCGTCTCTAGCTGCCCCTTTATCTTCCCTTCTCACATTCGCCAAGCAACTTGACAGTGGTTTATGCTCCACCTCCCTCTTTTCTTCATTGCTCAATCCACCACTCTCTGGTTTCCATCTTCAACCAAATCACAACAGTCAACAAAACCACCACCTTCCCCACTGTCACTCCACTGCCAAATCTAGAGAATTTTCACTTCTCACTTTGGTGGACCTCTGGACTGCATCTGGTATTGATGGCTGGCTCTTCCTGGTTTATTTCATAAGTTTCTCTTCCTCTAGCCCTTTAAAAAAAAAAATTCTGGTGTTCTCTCAGCTTCCAACCTGTTTTCATTACCCTTATCTTTACACACTCTTCTTGGGTTGAGCTTACCCACTGTCATAATTTGATCCACCATGTTATGTGACATGGTCATGTCCACCTGACACTTCCCCAGAGCTATGGACTTAAATATCCAAGTGACTCATGGACATCTCCGCTTCGACCCTCATAGGTTCTCAAATTTCACATGTCCAAAATTGAATTTAGCGTCTTCCCCTTCAATCTGTCTGATTTAGTTTGAATATATGTCCCTACCAAATCTCATGTTGAATTATAATCTCCAGTGTTGGAGGTGGGGCGTGGTGGGAGGTGTTTGGGTCACAGGGGCAGATCCCTCATGGCCTGGTGCTGCCCTCACCACAGTGTCTTGTAGGATCTGATTGTTTAAGAGTGTGGCACCGGACCCCCAATCTCTTGCTCCTGCTCTGGCCATGTAGAGGCCTGCTCCTTCTTTACCTTCTGCCATGATTGTAAGCTTCCTGAGACCTACCCAGAAAAATACCGGAGCTATGCTTCTTGTACAGCCTGCATAACTGTAAGCCAATTAAACCTCTTTTCTTATAAATTGCCCAGTCTCAGGTATTTATAGCAATGTAAGTACAGCCTAACATACTGTCCTCTTCATATAGACTACTACCTCTGGTTAATGACTAGCCAGCCACTGAAGCCGAAAGACTGGGCCCCCTCAGTCTCCTCTCAATCTGTGAATCCACTTACCTAAGTATTCCTACCATTCATTCCTTCCTCTCTATCCTAACTTACTATTTACCTATGTCAGGCTCCCAGCATCTTCTGATTGAGCCATTTTAATAGTTTCCTAAATCTCCTGCTAATGGTTTTACCACATTTTACAACATGAGTCTAACCATGCGTTATCAGTCCCCTGCTGAAAACTCTTCAATGGGTCCCCCATTAATGCACCCAGGATTAAAAGGCCACCTGTTTAAGGTCCTTTGAAAACTAGCCTCTTCTAATTTTTCCAGTTTTAATTTTGAGGCCCCACCCTAAAGGCAAGGCATCCTTCAATTTTCCTTCACCTGCCACAAGGGCCCCAGAGCTGAGCTAGACGTCCCAGCTCTGCACTCCCATTGCGGCCAGTGCATAACTTTTAGAGAAATTCATTAGTTTCTAAGATGAGAATGTTGACTTTCTCCGTTTGAGAGCTGCAGGGTCTGGGGATGTCCATAATAAACATCCAAACTGACAAAACAACCGTTTAAACCTTGAATTACTCGAAACAGGTTTAAACCTTGAATTGCTAAAATAAAGGCAACTGCCGTGCCTCCCCGTCGGGGAATCGAACCCCGGTCTCCCGCGTGACAGGCGGGGATACTCACCACTATACTAACGAGGAACCGCACAAAAGGTTTCTTTCTGATAGGCCTTTTCTACGTTTTTGCTCCGCCCGGCCCTGGCTACATGCACCCACCGATGACCCGATTTTCTTATGTTTGCCACTACAACTTCCACGGAAGTTGAACAGAGCCAAAATGGTAGTGTTCTGTTTTATCTCCCCCTCCACTTCTCATCATTTCCCTCAGGCCACCCTTCTCCTAACTGCCCGGACTCCCCTTCTCTTCTTCCCCAGCTCCAGCAGCACTCTCGGTCCCCCTCAACACCCCTAACACACACGCTCCCAGGTAGCCAAGCGCCCGCTTCCGCGCGGCACCATGGAACTCGTAGTTCCTTCACTCATCCCCCAACGCTCGTCTGACTTTAAGAAACTTCCTTTCCCGGCGTGCACGGCGAATCCCTCCCCTTCTTCTTTACCTCTGTCCCTCCTCCTCAGGTTCTCTATCGACGAGTCTGGTAGCTGAGCCTTAGGGTGTAGGTCGCAGTGCGGTGTGATCCCCCAGAGCCATGCCCGAGGTAGTGGATACCTGTTCGTTGGCCTCTCCGGCTTCCGTCTGCCGGACCAAGCACCTGCACCTGCGCTGCAGCGTCGACTTTACTCGCCGGACGCTGACCGGGACTGCCGCTCTCACGGTCCAGTCTCAGGAGGACAATCTGCGCAGCCTGGTACAGTGGGGCGCCTGCCCAGTGCCCGCCTCTCCCGGGCTCCCTGCCCCACGCCCCTAGTCCTTGCGGGCTCCCGAATTTGCGGCTTAGCCCGCCGCGGCCCCTGCCTAGCCCCACGTCCCCGTCTGCTCTTCTGTAGCCCCTATCCAACTCATATTGTGCACTTCTCTTCGGTCCCCAGATCTGCCACAGCACCCCCTCTCAACCCCACTTAGCCTCTGCATCCCTTCCCTCACCCCCCACTTACACGTCTGTCTCCTCCGCCCCTCGCCCCGATCTTCTCTCCGAGGTCCCTGGGCACATCCCGCGCCTCGTCCACTCCTCTCAGCTCACCCAGCCCTTGGTGTCATCTTTGCAATAGCCCCCATAATTTTAGTTCCCAGCTCTAATTACCCCATGGCCTCCCCATTGTCTCGGCCTGCGGCCCAGAACCCCCTTCCTCGGGCCCCAGACTTTTCCCAGCCCCCAGCGCACCTTCCTCAGTCAACAATCTCACCCAAGTCTCAGATCCCATGTCCTGTCGATCCCTGATCCCACGGTTGCCTCCCAGGAACCCTTATTTCAATCCACAGGTCTGCAGGGCACCACCCATCCGTCTCCCTCCCAGTTCCCTGGATCTCCCTGCTAGTCGTTCTCAAGCCCCTTAGGATTCCCAGCCCCGGCCGGGCAGGCCTCTTCTCTCCCCGCTACTTTGAAACTAACAGTCCCGTCTTGCTAACTCTAGGCGCAGCTCTCTTCAGGGTCCTTTCTACTTTTTAATCTTAACAACTTTCTTATCTTCTAGTAATTTAAGGACGGGTGGGACATTCACGTTTTCTAAGGATGATTCAATACGCTTTATTAATAGTTGGTTCCAAGGAGCCAAGTAGTTATTTCACTTAGAAAACACATACTTCTACAAACTCTATAACCATTGGAATGAAGAAAGGTTGTAGATTCATGGAATATTATTCAATGATTTTATCTGTATCATATAACCTATATTTAATGTTCTTGCTCAAATTGCCCGATAGTATTTGGTTTGTACCTTTCACCGGAAGAATTTCATAGAAAAGCATTTTAGAAATAAGAGGGTCAGGAAAAGACAGCCAAATTCGGCTTCTTCACCAGGGCAGAATGCTACACGTGTATTTTACACAGTATAGCATGGTGAAATCTACTAAAGCACATCAATAAGCAATCAGATCAGATCGGGCAGATAAGAATTGGTGGCTTTCAGGACTCTTTTTCCTATTTGTGTAGGAAAGATCTGCATTTTGATTTCATTAATATGAACTAATAAGTACTTAACTTTCTTACTCTTTGGCCTTCAACATTTTGCTAAACTGATTGATTTGAAAAATAGGTCGATTCCTCTATGTACGGATACGTAATCACCAAAAGTACTATAAGAAAGAAAGATAAGCAAGAAGGCATCTATTTCCTTGTAGATCACACTTTGGTCTTGAAGTACCATGCTATCTTTAATTGCAGTAGCAACTTTGCCTGGGCAGGGCTGAAGTCCTGTTTCATTGCAGTTTCGAAACTAAACACCGCATGTTCTCACTCATAAGCGGGAGTTGAACAATGAGAACACACGGACACAGCGAGGGGAACATCACACACCAGGGCCTGTGGGGGGTAGGGGCCTAGGGGAGGGATAGCATTAAGAAAAATACCTAATGTAGATGACAGGTTGATGGGCGCAGCAAACCACCATGGCATGTGTATACTTATGTAACAAACCTGCACATTCTGCATGTGTACCCCAGAACTTAAAGTATAATAATAAAAAGAAGAAAAACCACACTATGGGACTGCCGTATTTGAACATGTGTTTATATGTCCTACACTCAAAAATACTAGAGATTTAAAATTAAGCAATTCAGGAAACTTTTGTTCAGATGTGAATGATTCCAAACCAAAACCGAGGTTGCTAGTGGAAGAAATTTAAAGAGGTTTTTCTAATATATGGACAGCAAATTCTTCCTTGAATCTTTAGCTGCAACATATATTTCAGAAGAAATATTCCAGTTGGTTTAAGATATAATAAAACCTTGACTAAGCCCCAAACCCACTCAGAGCTCTCAGTTAACTGGAAGGTTCTTGCTCTTCACCTTTATTTTAAAAGATTAAATTATAAACTATGCTAAAAAAAAAATGAAAATTTTATAGCTTTTGCTGCTTAATATGACCTCACACTTACCTCTGTTTTGTAAAATAAAACTTAAAAAAATTATTATTTGAAGTGCAGGTGTACATGTGGTTTGTTATATAGGTATACTTGTGTCATGGGGGTTTGTTGTACAGATTATTTTGTCACCCAGGTATTAAGCCTAGTACCCATTAGTTATTTTCCTGATCCTCTCCCTTCTCCTACCCTCCACCCTCCAGTAGGCCCCCGTGTGTGTTCCCCCCATGTGTCCATGTGTTCTCATCACTTTTGTAAAATAAAAACTTTACCTCTGTTCTATAAGTAAGCAAGAGTCAGGATGTTTAAATTTTGAGAAGAATGTCCCAATCTAAAAATCTGCTCATTGTTTTCACATTCCTCAAATCTAGAAAAAAGTAAGATTTAAAAATTGTAATTTCTGGTTGGCATGTCTGTTTAGCAAATTACAGCCTGGAATTATAATAATGTTAGATGTTATATAAGGAATGCAATTTGTAGTACAAAGTGACATCTGTTTATAATTGTTTGCTTATTTATGACAAAAGCCTTAGACCAGGAGCTTAACCTTATTAATTAGTTAATTAATATTTATTTAAAGTTAACTTGTTTCTTTCCTCCACTAGATTGTGGACTCTTGAATGTAGAGACTGTGTTTCATAACTCTTTGTATCTCAACTAGTATAGTCTATGTCTGGCATGTAGAGGACATTCAAAAGGTTGATTAATGGATGATTTCAATTAGAAAACAGATTAGAAAACAGTGCCTAAGCTTAACATGGGCTACATTGATAATAGTGCCAGCTGAATTTCAGAGGTGAGATGGGAAGACCCAGTGCCAGTGCTGAGTCAGGAGAGACATCATGTCTTCTTTTCCTCTCCATTCTTGGAGTCTGTGATGTTGAGGAATGCTGAAGGAGCTTTAATTGGACAAATTCTCAGCTTTCTAAAATTCTTTTCAAGTTTTGTTTTATTTACACTGAAGTTTGATCCTCCAAATTTATGATAACTTTCAAACATTTTTTTTGTTTTCACTGAAACTTTCAGAAATGTTTAGGTCTTCTTTTGGTTAGTGGCTTGAGGTTTTAGTGCCATGGCCAAGGCAGAAGCCAGCAGTTAACAACAGATATTTATGACTGCAAACCATCTTGTCTTCACTAAGTAAATGGCTCAACTGGGAATCAAATCAAGGTGGTTTTTTAGTTTTAGTTTTGTGTTTCACACATAAACCTATGCTTTTTTTTCTTTTCCATCATATCCCTGCACATAGCAAGTAGAAAATGTAAACACAGACATCATAATGAGGCATAAAGCTTTTTTTTAAAAAAAACTCTCCTTTGTTCTAGAAAGGATTGAGAGTGCTTGAAGCAACATATATAGTATAAGATTAAAAATAATTACATAATTTGGAGGAAGAGAGAATAAGGATAGGAGAAACAAAATCCATGGCATAAAGCCCTCTGTACTTTAAAAGAAGTGGGCCACAAGGTTGACATGGAGCTTCCTACCGTCCTGTGCAAAAAAGGAATCAGATATCTATTCCATGGCAACTGACCAGCTACTGAGAAGTACAACTGTTTTTTGAGGGGATGGAGGTACTGTTCAAAGAGGATACTGTGAAACATAATAAATTATATCCTATCATTAGTAAAGCTGTTGATGCTTACCACGTTTCTTAAAAAGTACTAAATCCAATTTGTCAATGATCCGGTTTTCTTTTCTTTCTTATTACAGTTTTGACTATTTTTTTAAAATAACATCACTGAAATTTGAAGGGAAATTTAAAAGTAGTTTGCAAATGATAGTTGAGGCTTAGGACTTGAGATACACAGCTTAAACATTGCAGTTTTGTTTTCTCTTGGTCTAGGACCTCCTTCATGCATTAATTGACACCTAGTGTTTTTGAGGCAGAGTGCTAAACCCTGGGAATACAGACCTAAGTAACATTCTCTGTTTTAGAACCCTTAGTCTAATGGAAAAAGAAACCATTATAATGCAGTACAGTAAGTATTATAGGAAAGGGTAGGGCCAACTGCTATAACAAATACAGGGGATATCAAAAGGTTTCACAAAAAATAGTTGTCACCATGACACTTCTGATTCTGAACAGATTTGGAAAATTTAGGCAATATAGAAAACAGACTATGTTCCACTGGGAAATGACCCAGTTAATTCATCTATATGAGCATGTGTTGTTATAAACACAAGATACTCAAATTAAGTTTTTAAAACAAGTTAGCTATTCTGAATAGCTATTCAGAACTAGGTACTAGACTATGAAGAGACTAGAGAGATACTAGAATATGAAGGAGTAACCCTATTATTATTATTATTATTATTATTATTTTTGGAGACGGAGTCTCACTCTGTCGCCCAGGCTGGAGTGCAGTGGCTGGATCTCAGCTCACTGCAAGCTTCGCCTCCTGGGTTTACTCCATTCTCCTGCCTCAGCCTCCAGGCGCCTGCCACCTTGCCCGGCTAGTTTTTTTTTTGTATTTTTTAGTAGAGACGGGGTTTCACCGTGTTAGCCAGGATGGTCTCGATCTCCTGACCTCGTGATCCGCCCGTCTCGACCTCCCAAAGTGCTGGGATTACAGGCTTGAGCCACCGCGCCCGGCCACCCTATTATTTTAAATAAGATATAAACCATATCTTCTACTAATTTAGAGTAAGGATAACAGATGACGTACCCCCAAAAGAAAGTAGCCTGAAATAAGTGGCCATTAGGAGGGAAAAAGATGGTACTCTCATAACAAATTTGGCTGCTCTTAAAAAAAAGTTAAAAAAAAAAAAGGAAAACAAACCAAGATGGAAATTTCTTCCCAAACAAAAATTGTTGACTCCAGAGAGGTGGGAATCAAGTTTAGTGATTGTCCTTGTGATGATTTTGGAGCTTATCACACATGGTTAACTAATATAAAAGCGGGGCAGCTGGGAAATGGCTGGTTCTTAGCCTTACATGTAGCCAAGCCAGATTTCAGAAAAGGAAAAAAAGTAATGCCAGAGGTAGGGAGATCTGATAGAAAGCAGTTCTACCAGTTCAGGGCCTGACCTGCGTTAGCAGTGGAAAGAAAGGAAAAGTATGAAGACATTGTGAAATAACAACTTTTCAGTGGCTGTGTGGGATTGGGAAATGGGATCAAACCTTAGGGAACTGGAAGAGTTCTTTGAACAGAATCAAGAAATCTGGGGAGAAACCTGATTCAGGGAGTGTAAAAGTCATTTTTAGAATTTTTAGAAGCCTATTCAATATGTGGTGCTATGTCCCACGGAAATGTTGAGCAGGCAATTAGACTGAGGTCCTGGGGAGGGAATACAACTGTAGAACTAGAATGGCAGGCATCTTCACAGAGATACTAGTTGAAGATGTAGGCATGAGTAAGAGCTAGGGAGTGAAGGCTATGGCAAGAAAATCAAAGGACCAGGGCTGGAACACTGGGACATATCCATATTTTTGAGTTGGAATAAAGGAGGGGAAAGGAAAACATTAGACAAATAGAGAACCTTTTATGATTTTCGTGTACAGGCAAAGAAGTGAAGGAAGGGGTTTTAACCAGATGACATGGTCCATAAGGGCTGTAAGTAGACAGAGGTCAAGGTTATTGGACAGAAAAGACTTTGTTGATCAGGGCTGCCCTTTCAATAGCAAAGGAGCTGGAAGCCGGATGGAAGGAGGGGAAAGGGAGGAGGATGGATGAGGAGGTAGAAGTAGCAGTCATAGCAGTCATAAACTCCCTTGGAGTTTAAGGAAGGAAGGAGGAAAACTAGAATAGTTAGTGGGTAGATCCATCAAGCAGAATTTTGTTTATGTTGTTGGGAAACAGTCTTGTGGCATAGGAAGGTTCAAGATTCCAGGACAAGAGATTAGTTGAGAGATAATTAAAGAGTATGATTTCTAGGGCTTAGGATTTTGGGGATAGAAAATACTCTGACACTTGTTGCCACTCCTTCATGCCCACAGCAGTTGTCCTTAATTGGCCATGGCAAGTAGATATGGCCTCCCAATCCTCTGCAGAATCATTTGGTCCGAGTTACCATAACAAGTTGGGCTTTTTCTAGGTATACAACCACAGTGACATACAGTCTGCTGATTTGCTTAATGAACATGAAGTTTGAAAGTACATGGGAGTTGGCCTACACGAGTTCTAGGAGGAAATATATTGTGTAATATATTGAGGAGCCAGAGTGAAAGAAACTTAAGTTATAGGTAAAGTTTTTCATAATAGAGAACATTTTAGGAGTCAGAAGCAAACATATTTTGATTTAGATTTGACTTTTACTTAAAGCCCAACATTTGTGTGACTGTCCTAGGGTTACTTAACAATACATATGCAAATCTTAGAACCTAAAAATTTTCAGGATGCTTAGATTCTCAAAAAATGAGACCTAGACTAGCTTTTAACTCTTTAATTCTTCTAATTTCACTCTGTATTTTACTCTCCACAAGCAACTAGTTGTTGTAACCTATATCTAATAAAAGTTTTTTCTGGTAAATGAAACTATTTTCTTACTATTTAAAAATATTAATTTTAGGTTTTGGATACAAAGGACCTTCTAATAGAAAAAGTAGTGATCAATGGACAAGAAGTCAAATATGCTCTCGGAGAAAGACAAAGTTACAAGGGATCGCCAATGGAAATCTCTCTTCCTATTGCTTTGAGCAAGTATGGATGTTATGATCTTTCTTTTTTACAGCTAAATAATGGGGAAAATATTTTAACTAATGAAAATATCTTTTCTTTTTAAATTTTAGTTTGTAAATATGTAATGATTGGTACACTACTTCTCATCTTCTGTTCAGATTAAAGTTGATACAGCAGTTAAAATTATATATACTTAAGATACTAAAAATGTTGTTTGTATATAATACAACAAGGACTTGGGGAACTGTTAGTTTTTAAACGATTCATCCTTTTACTAATATCAAGAGTGATGGTGGGGGCATGCCATCCTAAGAAGGCATTTCAAGATAACCTGGGCAGCTTTTACAAGCTGCACATTCCTTGCCGTTGCCCCAGAGGCCAGCTGCATGTATTAACGGGACAATGATAATGCAAAAGATAGAACTGTTACAGTGCAGCAATCTTGGGATAAGTGCTTTAAATGCATTCTTGTATCTTATCCTTACAGTAACCCTGCTGATATAATCTACACTTAAAGATGAGGAAAGGGAACCTTAGGTAAATAACTTATTCAAGAAAGTAGCAACCAGAATTGTCATATTGGGAGTATATGTCACCTCTTGATATACTGGGGAGGGGAAAAATGGTGGAAATTATTGGCCTAGAACAAGGGTGATCTACCCCAGTTGTTCAGTGGCCAGTGCTTTCATGCTTTCTCTTTCCCTTTAAGAGAAGGGAAACACTTAAGTCTAACTTGTGAGGTAGATGGTATTCACCCCATTCTACAAGGAAACTATGGCATAGGGAGGTCAAGTAATTTCTCCAGATTTACAGTACCAGTAAGCGATAGAGTCAGGATTTGAACACCAGCAGGGCTGCTGGTCTTAAAGCTCTGCTGTTCCCTTATTATCAGTGCTTCTCAAACTCTCTGGGGTAAAGGACCAATTTTTATCCTCTTCAATCTGTCATAGACTGATACTTTTATAAAGTGCAATAAAAATGAAGTATGAGGAAGAAGAGATGAAATACAAGCACACATTTTTTATTATTAGATTCAACAGACATAAAAATGACTCTAAAAGTTTTGCAATGCTGACTCCCAACTTCTGCTCTTATCTTGTCCTGGGCCAGTAACAGTTTGCAGACTAGCACTGCTCTGTGTCATGCTGTGGCACCTGCTACTGTGGTAGTTGAAGTTCTAAAATGATTTCTTTCACTTTTCCACTCTAATAAAAGATTAAATGCTATCGCAGATGCAAAGTACGTGACACATAATGGGGTACTCAACCACTGTTAGTTGCCATTACGCCTTCGCTAGCAGTTAGGCTGGGAGAGGTAAAAGGACCCACAGGCTGGCAATTAGGTAGGAAAACTGAGAGGAGACTTACCCATTGAGGATACGGCCATTCCTAGAGCATACTGTCAATCAGTGATGAGAATGCATACTATGTTATTTATATTACTCAGTGTATGTATTACGAGTTTAAATTTTCACTAGATAGAATCATACTCTACTAATATATTTATTTGTTTCATACAGAAATCAAGAAATCGTTATAGAAATTTCTTTTGAGACCTCTCCAAAATCTTCTGCTCTCCAGTGGCTCACTCCTGAACAGACTTCTGGGAAGGAACACCCATATCTCTTTAGTCAGTGCCAGGTAAAAAGGATTCCAGAATGATTTCTGATGTAGAAAACTCCCAGCACAGGCCGGGCGCGGTGGCTCAAGCCTGTAATCCCAGCACTTTGGGAGGCCGAGACGGGCGGATCACGAGGTCAGGAGATCGAGACCATCCTGGCTAACACGGTGAAACCTCGTCTCTACTTAAAAAAAAATACTTAGCCGGGCGAGGTGGCAGGCGCCTGTAGTCCCAGCTACTCGGGAGGCTGAGGCAGGAGAATGGCGTAAAACCCGGGAGGCGGAGCTTGCAGTGAACTGAGATCCGGCCACTGCACTCCAGCCCGGGCGACAGAGCGAGACTCCGCCTCAAAAGAAAACTCCCAGCACATACGGTTGAATGAAGCAAAATGAACAGTGGTTTTATGGATTATGTGGGTTTTACCTAATCTAATATATTAATTGATCTATAAAAACATATAAGATAAATTATTTATTTTCATTTTATCTTTCACTATTAATACACTCATGCATTACTTTAAATAAGGAGCTTCTTTCAGTTTGGAAATATGTCCACCTAGATTGGACTTTCTAGGCCTGACTTAGAACTTGGCAGAGAGTAGGTACTCAGTAAATAGTCATAAAATGAAAGGAAAAATTAATAAATAATATGTACTGGTTATGAAAAATGCTAATAGTAAAGAAATGGGAAGTGAAAGATTTAATTTCCAAACCTTTTCCAGACACTATTGCCCAGAGGTAACCACCATTGAGTTTGGAATGTAACTTTTCCATATTTTTCTTACATTTACAAACGTATATATTATATCAATATATTAACTGTACCTCTGTTTTCCATTTTAAAACTAAAAGTAAAGAGCCATATGATTAGAGATAACCTGTCACAAGGATAATACTTTTCAAACTGTCTTCTGAAAGAAAAAATACCGACTTTTCATAGTAATCAAATAATGTACAATTAAGAGAACTGACTTCATTAAGCATTTGCTCTATTTCCAGGCATTGTGCTAGATTCTTTACATGTTTCATCCCTCCCAATATTCCTGTGTGTTAGGTTCAAATTTCAATACAAGTCCTTTTAAAAAAGCATATGAATTAGCATATGAATCAGACCTGTTTACTTTCTATGGCCACTTGAAACATCTTTTTAATCTAAGAAACCCTCAGTTTAATAATCTAGAAGAGATGAAATGTTATACGCAAGAGTGTACAAATTGCACAATCTGTATCTCATGAATATCTGATTTTCAGGCAGTGTTTCTTAATTGAATGTCTATTACCAAAGTTGGCAAGAAATGCAAGATTTGTGAGTCACGAAAATGTTAATTTTGAGTATATTATTCCATTTCTTATTGGCAGCAATGTTGGGAATATGGGAAACAGATTTCAGCTAAAAAATTATTGCAGCTGATAGAAAACATGTAGACATGATTTTGTTTGGTGAATTTGCTTACAGTTGTTCTGTATGCATATTTGCCTGGGTTTGGCCTTATCCAGTGAAATGCATTTAAAAACCCCTTTGGTATTGCCATATCACCTAACTAGAAACCATCAAGGAACTCTAGAGGCATGGTCTTGGAACTCTATTTTGGGAGAGAGAACCAGGTGGCTCTGCTAGTCCTACTTAATCCATCTAGAGGTCATTTGGGAGCCTGTATCTTTGGATAACTTTCTTGAACTAAAATGAAAAGACCTGGAGTTTGGGGGTTTTAAGAAAGCTTGTGGTGGAATGAAGTATGTTTAGGATTTGTGATAGCTTCAGAGAAGGGTGTTAATATCAGAATTCCTTTGAGTTTAGTAGACTATCTCAATGAGGCTGGGTTTCTATTCCATTGCTCACCAGCAATAGACAGACCTATTTGTAAACAGACCGGTTATAAGATTGTAGGTGCTCCTTTTTTTTTTTTTCTTTTACTTTTGAGACAGGGTCTTGCTGTGTTGCCCAGGCTGTAGTGCAATGGTGTGAACTTGGGTCACTGCAGCCCAGAATTCCTGGGCTCAAGTGATCCTTTTACCTCAGCCTCCTGAGTAGCTGGGACTACAGGTGTGCACCACCATGCCCAGCTAATTTTTTTGTGTGTAGAGGTAGG
Source organism: Rhinopithecus bieti (assembly GCF_001698545.2). Lineage (NCBI taxonomy): Eukaryota > Metazoa > Chordata > Mammalia > Primates > Cercopithecidae > Rhinopithecus > Rhinopithecus bieti. The sequence continues at coordinate 327,181 of NW_016823727.1, forward strand.
GTCTCACTATGTTGCTCAGGCTGGTCTCAAACTCTAGAGCTCAAATAATCATCTGAGCCTCCCAAAGTGCTGGGATTGCAGGAGTGAGCCACGGCACCCGGCCTCTGGTCATACTGGATGGAACCAATGTTAATAACGATTGGTGTGGCAGTAGAGAAACACTTTGCATGTGATATGAATGAATATGTCTAGATGGTATTGAGAGAGACTGTTCTTTCTCCCTTCTTTGCTTCTTTGTTTGTACTTACAAGGTTTGCTGCAAGACTGAAGTGTCAAGACTACAGCAACATTTCTCAGGCTGTGTTCATTAGAACACTGGCATCCCATTAGCTGTTAAACTGGAGAGAAATGGGTTTTGTGTTAAAATAAGTGTAAGAAAGCAAACAGGTTTCTTTATTGTAAGCTCTGTTCAGAGCCTTCAGGAGGCTAATGTTCTCGTGGCTCTGCAAGACAGCGGTGCAGTATGCCATACTTCTCAGGTCTGTTTTGCTACAGAGCCCTTTTTTCTCAGGTTTCTGAAAGCTTCTCACTGGGCACTATTGTTGCCCAGAGCATAGAGTAGGAAACACTGCTTAACAGTTTCTCCATGTGTCAACTGAAATGTGAGGATTAACCATAGATTAAAGTGGAAAATCTGATTTTTAAAAGTCGAAGAATCTATTTTTGGACTTTAAAAGATCCCAAGAGGCCGGGCACGGTGGCTCACGCCTGTAATCCCTGCACTTTGGGAGGCCAAGGTAGGCAGATCACCTGAGGTAGGGAGTTCAAGACCAGCCTGACCAACATGGAGAAACCCTCTCTCTACTCAAAATACAAAATTAGCTGGGCGTGGTGGTACATGCCTGTAATCGCAACTACTCAGGAGGCTGAGGCAGGAGAATCGCTTGAACCTGGGAGGCAGAGGTTGCAGTGAGCCAAGATTGCGCCATTGAACTCCAGCCTGGGCAACAAAAGTGAAACTCCGTCTCAAAAATAAAAAAATCTCAAGAAATGAGACCTGTTTTATTTTAAAAAAAGATGTCTAGGCCGGGCGCGGTGGCTCAAGCCTCGTAATCCCAAGCACTTTGGGAGGCCTGAGACGGCGATCACGGAGCTCAGGAGATCGAGACCATCTCTGGCCTAACTACGGTGGAAACCCCGTCTCATACTAAACAATACAAAAATCATAGCCGGGCAATTGGTGGCGGGCAGCCTGTAAGTCCCCAGCTACCGGGGAGCAGAGGCAGGAAATGGCGGAACCCGGGAGCGGCAGCTTGCAGTGAGCTGAGATCCGGCCACTGCACTCCAGCCCGGACAGAAGCGAGACTATCTGTCTCTAAAAAAAAAAAAAAAAAACGATTGTTAAGAAACATGTGCTGCAATTTTTTAAATGATTTCTAAGCCGTATTCAGACAAGATAAATAGCGATTTCTTCCTGTTTTCTCCTTTTTCCAGGCCAATCCACTGCATGAGCAGTCCTTCCTTGTCGGGACAGTCTCCTCTGTGGACATTAACCTATACTGCAGAGGTAAATAGGTACAAATATTACTGAATTAAATTGATTCATATCTGTAATATTGATAATGATAAGCAGAAAGATAATGAATTTCTAGAGCGTACCAATTATTTTTTCTAGAAATTCTACCTGAAATATAAAAAAAAGAGGCTGTGGCATTCATTCTGAATCTCTACCTTTAAGTAGCAGTTTTTAAACATTTTAACTGTGAAAGAAAGGAAAGTGGAAACCAATGCTGACTTTTTAAAAAGGAATTCAGGGCCAGGCGCGGTGGCTCATGCTTGTAATCCCGGCACTTTGGGAGGCCGAGATGGGCGGATCACAAGGTCAGGAGATGGAGACTATCCGGGCTAACATGGTGAAACCCTGTCTGTACTAAAAAAATTACAAAAAATTAGCCGGGCGTGGTGGCGGGCACCTGTAGTCCCAGCTACTCAGGAGGCTGAGGCAGGAGAATGGTGTGAACCTGGGAGGCAGAGCTTGCAGTGAGCTGAGATTGCACCACTGCACTCCAGCCTGGGTGACAGAGTGAGACTCTGTCTCAAAAGAAAAACCCCAAAAAACAAAAAACAAAAGAAAAAAAAAAAAAAAGGAATTCAGAATCCTGGATTTAAAATAAGAACTTAGAAACAATTTTACTTAACTTTTAAAAGTTGACATTTGCAGGATTCAAGTTTCTATAAATGCATTCTGTAGCCATATAAGCCTAGTGGGCATATATTTCAGACTTGTCTGTATGCAATTCCAGCTTATTCCCTTGGTGGGTACTGCTAATCCTTTTTGGAAAAGGTGGACTGTAATTACTAAAAAATCACTATCCCAGATGCTAGACCTACTTAGACCAAGCAAATAGAATGAGGACCAACCCATATTTATAGGGTCTTCTTGCTTCCCAAATAATTCCACAACCAAATTACACCTAGGATAGTGCAATGATATATTATACTTGGAGGCAAAGAATCCCAGGGCTCTGGCTCTTCTCCACCACTTAATAACTGTGAAGTCCCAGCTACTTGGGAGGCTGAGGTGGGAAGATCACTTGAACTCAGAAGTTCAAGGCCAGCCTGGGCAACATAGCGCAACCCCATTTCTAAAAATATAGATAAATAATGATGTGACCCTTGAACAAGTTTTATGACCTCACAACCTCAGTTGGCACATGTATATAACGTATCACCACCTCAATGAAGGGAGGTGGCTGAACCAAATTATTTCCTGAACACTTTCATGCTTTAGAATCTATAATTGTTTTAGCCCTGGTTCAGGAGCTTCTAATTCTGTGCCTGCCTCAGTCATAGCTTTGAGTCCTGAGCCATGCAAGAAGAACATGAAAGTCTAGCCCCTGCTGGAATGTATTCTTGCTTGATCATTAATACTTGGGAGAGTTCTTGATTCTGGCATTCGTCAGAAATCAAACTTTCACAATCATGGAGCTAGGATACACAGTTTAATGACCATATGGTTTGCCCCATAGGGGTCTTTTCCATATGGATTTCCAGAGAAAATTATTTGACAGTTTTTAGCAATAAATTTTAGTTTTTTCAGTTACTACTTTTAAAAGGTTCCTCCATTTGTAACTCCAAGTGTGTGTTTTCAAAACAAAATTGTTCAAAACCATTCTGTCCTATAGTGAGTATATAACATCCTTTTGAATCTGTTTTGTGAGTGTAGGGGGAGCAGGGATGGTGGCTGCCATTGCCAGGGATGGTGCTGGGTTCTTTACTTATATTATTTATTCCTTGCAACAAGCCTTTGAAGTTTGACACTTACTTGATGGGGAAACTGAGGCTTAGGGGGTATATTTATTTGCCCAAGTTTGTGCAGTTAGTTATTAGGTGGCAGAGCTGGGATTTTAATCCAGTTTCTACCAAAACTCTGCTCTTAATGTGCATGGGTGAATGGATAGAAATTTCACATTCACTTTTAAAGAAACCAGTTTCCTATATTGCGAATTCTATTTACAAAACTGATATGTATATGTGTGTGTGTGTGTATATATATATATATATATACTTTTTGTGTTCATATATATATGTGTACATATATATACACATATACACATTGTGTCCGTGTGTGTGTGTGTGTATATATATACTGTTTGTATATGTATATACCTTTTGTGTTCATAGTCTGTTTATTAGATAGTCAAGAAGGGGAGGAAAAGGTTATTTTATGTATATAGTTTAAGACACATAGAAGCTTTTATTTATGACTAGAAATTATTTTTCTCCTTGATTAGGTGTCTGTCCCTAAAGAGCTGGTGGCACTTATGAGTGCTATTCGTGATGGAGAAGTACCTGACCCAGAAGACCCAAGCAGGAAAATATACAAATTCATCCAGAAAGTAAGATCCTAGGGTCTAGATTTTTGCTTTTCATTGGCAGTGAACTACAGTTAACTTGTACACATCCAGAGGGCAAACTTACTTCTGAAATATTTCAGAATTTTGAGAACAGCTTTTGGTTTTTGTCTTCTTCATTTCTTTTTCTTTTGTGCTTTTAAAGGGTTTTGTTCTACTTACAGATTGTTGTATTGAAGAGAGGGTTTGCTATAGAGACAGAATAGGGAGTGTGCCTGTTTTCATTTTCCCTCACTCCAGTCAGGGGCTGGCTTCCTGTTCTTTTGTGTTCTTACGCATGGGGGCAAGTGGCTGTTCAGAGTGTTTACAAAGGGAGGAGTCAAGACCAAAAAACCACTCAATTACAGTCCTGGTCATTAGACATGTATCTTTGACCCTCAATGTGTATGCATGCATGAGTGTGTATGTGTGTGTGTGTGTGTGTGTGTGTGTTAATTGACTTCACAATGGATAATTTGACTTCCACCGCAGCTTCTGTGGTTCCAAGCTCCCATAACTTTGGCATCTACTTATTGTCGGGTTACTCTGTGTGTCTCTACAACATGCCAGTAGTGCTTTGAAACATAAAGGAATAAAAAAAGAAAACCAAAACCTTTTAAAAGTCAGGAGGAAAAAGGCAAACACATGGGAAAAGCACTTCCTGTAGGTTACTTTTTGAGAAATGCTTAAAATGCACCTTTTAATAGCATGTGTGATCTTGTTTTTCACGTGTGAGAAGCTTTTGTTCCTAGCAGAATAAAAGGCAAATAGATGTTTTGAACAATGTTTTGTATCACAATTTCAAGCTATATGTTAAAGATGAGAACTCTTTCAGAAGTATAAAAGCAATCACCACTAATATTAGGAGATTTGAAAGGGAATTTACTTAAATATGAATTGTCTTACTGTGTAACATTTGTGAACACTAATGCAAGCACGTGGTGTGTGTTTGTTTGCCCTCTTTAGGTTCCGATACCCTGCTACCTGATTGCTTTAGTTGTTGGAGCTTTAGAAAGCAGGTGAGCTTTTGGAAAAATTTTCAGGTTTGTGGAAAGATCAAAACTTAGGCATCTTGAACCTCTCTCAAGGTTAATTGGTCGATCATTTGTGTATTTCTCAAGATATCGAGCTGAAAGCTCTAGAAAAATTCAAATCTAAATATAAAATGTAGGCAACAAATTAATTTTACATTTAAAAATCTTGACCAGTTGCCCCTTAGATTTTTCAAGTCTTGTAAAATGAGCGTGCTCTTACCTTTAGAGATCTGAATTCTCATGTAAGCTTGAACAGGTCACTCTCTTAACCTCTGTTTCCTTATCCTTGAAATTATACTGTCTGACTTTCTACCTCATAGCGTGGTTATGTGAAACAAATGAGATAAAATATATTAAAGCACTTGGAAGCCTACAGATATTACAGAAATGTAACATATTTTATTAATATTTTACCAATAGAGTACCCTTCCTTCTTAATTTTTTGTTCATTCTTAGTTTTAAGCACACTTAGCGGTTTTTAAATATGCAGCTCAGTAGTGTTAAGTATATTCACATTGTTGTGAAACAGATCTTCAGAAATTTTTCATTTTGCAAAACTGAAACTCTGCACCCATTAAACAATAGCTCCTCTTTTCCCTCACCCCCCAGTCCTTGGTAACACCCATTCTATTTTCTGTTCCTACGAATTTGACTACTTTAGATACCTCACATAAGTAGAATCATACAGTATGATTTTATCTCTTTGTGTCTGGCTTATTTCATTCAAGGTGTAATGAACTTAAGGTTTATCCATGTTATAGCATCTGACAGTATTTCCTTCATTTTCTATTTGTTTCTTCTTATATAAGAGTATTCAACCTTTAAGTGCATAACAAAGTTTATACCCATTCCTGTTCTAGAATAATCTTGTAGGCTGGGCTCTGTGGCTCACGCCTGTAATCCCATCACTTTGGGAGGCCAAGGTGGGAGGATCGCTTGAGCCCAGGAGTTCAAGACCAGCCTGGGCAACACAAGTGACAGCATGTCTCTATGAAAAAGTAAAAAATTAGTCGGGCATGGTAGTATATGCCTCTAGTCCCAGCAACTCAGGAGGCTAAGGTGGGAGGACTGCTTGAGCCCCCAAGGCGGAGGCTGCAGTGAGCTGTGATGGCCCCTCTGCACTCAGCCTGGGCAACAGAATGAGACCCTGTATCAAAAAAAAAAAAAAAAAAAAAAAAAAAAAAAAAAAAAAAAAAAAAAAAAAGGCTGGTTGCGGTGACCACACCTATAACCCCAGCACTTTGAGAGGCTGAGGCGGGCAGATCATGGATCACGAGGTCAGGGGATTGAGACCATCCTGGCTAACATGGTGAAACCCTGTCTCTACTAAAAATACAAAAAAAAAGAAAAAATTAGCTGGACGTGGTGGCGGGTGCCTGTAGTCCCAGCTACTTGGGAGGCTGAGGCAGGAGAATGGCATGAACCCAGGGGGTGGAGCTTGCAGTGAGCCGAGATCACGCCAGTGCACTCCAGCCTGGGTGATAGAGCGAGACTCCATCGCAAAAAAAAAAAAAAAAAAGGATAGTTTCTTATGAGTTGTGACTGGGTTTCTATAGTTATGAAATTGAGAGATGAAATGAGACCCTCAAGAGGTCTTACAAGAGGCAATAAACTAATTGAGGACACTTTGTGTCTTGGTTTTTTTCCTTTGGCCCAGCCTGTACCTCCTTAGAGAGCTGCATATCTATTGCTGCATATACAACAGCAGGTTTGCAGCTCAGGCCATGTAACCTCATCCCTTTCCCATAAGCACATGGTAAATGCACTCTCACTGTAAAGGTTTGTCTACAAGACATTAAATACTTTTTAGAACCAGACGAATCATTTGCTGTGAATTTCTTTTTTATTAAGCGTTTTAATCTTGCAGGCAAATTGGCCCAAGAACTTTGGTGTGGTCTGAGAAAGAGCAGGTGGAAAAGTCTGCTTACGAGTTTTCTGAGGTTGGTCATGTAGTTTTCCTTTGTAGTCACCATGATAGACAGTAGATTGAAGATTTTGAGTGTGAAATGTGATGGTTTTAAGTGATACCAGGAAAGAATCAGATTGTGTTTTATGTAGGTGTGCAGTTGCTACATTCTTTTTATCATTTTCATTTAAAATTAGAGTCATTAACTTGTAACCTTCATAGAAAGCAATATACAATTTTAAGAAATGTACAATGGTGATAATTAAGATATACAAACATATGTGTTGATTTTTCAGACTGAATCTATGCTTAAAATTGCAGAAGATCTGGGAGGACCATATGTATGGGGACAGTATGACCTATTGGTCCTGCCACCGTCCTTCCCTTATGGTGGCATGGAGAATCCTTGCCTTACTTTTGTAACTCCTACTCTACTGGTAAGTGTAAATATTTCTTCATTTGAAATTGATGTCTTTCAAAAATAAACTTAGCTAGAAAAAACCTTGAGTCCTAATAATATGAATATATATGTAAAGAACCTTAGAGTCCTAATAATGTGTATATATATAAATCTTTTCGCTTGTTCATGTAACCGTTGTTTCTAATTGTATTGTTTATTGTGGTTATCACAATCTCGTTTTTTTGTTTGTTTGTTTTGTTTTGAGACAGAGTCTCGCTCTGTTGCCCAGGTTGGAGTGCAGGGGTGCAGTCTCGGCTCACTGCAACCTCTGCCCCTGGGTTCAAGGGATTCTCCTGCCTCAGTCTCCTGAGTATCTGGGACTACAGGCACGCACCACCATGCCCAGCTAATTTTTGTATTTTTAGTAAAGACGGGGTTTTACCATATTGGCCAGGATGGTCTCGATCCCCTGACCTCGTGATCCACCTGCCTTGGCCTCCCAAAGTGCTGGGATTACAGTCATGAAGCACCTCACCAGGCCTCCATCTCGTTTTTGAAAGGAAAATAATCTGGCCATTTGGGGAAGGAGAATATTATGTTTACGGTATTTGGGGATGTTGAGCATGGGGGTGCTGTGTAACAACAATTCATTGAAAAATTATGTATCCAGACAGACTATATCAATTACACTTGGTGTGTAGGTACAATTAAAAAAAAAAATCAGTACACCATGTATAGGAAAGGATTAGGACCATAGTACACTGCTATGTTTAATATGCCTGTGAGCTACTTTAAATTCTTCCTAGAACCTAAGTGAGTGATGGACTAGCAAAAACATAAATAAAATACAGCACAGGACACATAGGACACTCTAAAGTTTTATTAAATATATTTTGGGTAATAGGTGAGAAAGAAAGTGAGGGGTAAATAAGAGCAGATGTAAAAATGGAAGTAGGAGAAATGTTTTATGGAAGTTAGACACAAATAGACCAGCTTTCATTGTATTGCAAAAATTCCCTAGAATTAGGGCAAGAAAGAATGACGCTAATTTTTAGTTCTGGATTTTTTTGTTTTTTCAATTAAGGTCTCTTTTACATTCTTTGAAGTGCTGTAGTAGAAATACAGTGGACCACCAGTGCCAGTATGCTAAGTGTTTAGGTAGGCAGTCTTTTAGAGAGTCTGTAATTTGATTACTAAAATACTAAGATAATTTTCTTTTTTTTGTAGGCAGGCGACAAGTCACTCTCCAATGTAAGTTAAACTTTTTCATTATGGCCTTATCTTCAAGAAGTATTACTTCAACTGATTTTAAAATATCCCTTGTATTTTTATGTTAAAGATATGGTTATAATGGACAATTTGGGGACTCTTGTCGCATTATTATATTAACAATTATATTTAATAGATTTAAGAAAAATTTATGGTTTGATCTTTTCATATATTTGTGAAATATTTTTAATGCAGTGATGTATCTATTTAATATTTTCTAAGTAATTTTTGTTTTCTCATTACTTTATGCCACATTTGAGTGTGTGTGTGTGTCTTTGGTTAAGTTAAAGATTTTGCTGAACTGAGTAACTCCCTGAATACCTCAGCTAATATTTTTAAAAAATTGAATAACATGGAGTGTTTACAGAATGGGTTGTTTTAGGTTAAGATAATCAGTCTTACTATTAATCACACTGTTTTCTTTAGGTCATTGCACATGAAATATCTCATAGCTGGACAGGGAATCTAGTGACCAACAAAACTTGGGATCACTTTTGGTAAGATTTTTCTTATTATGTCTTTATTGGTTCTTGTTACTGATTTTTTTTTCCCCTGCCTCCTACCACTCTGAATTGTTTTGTGTATATCTCTTGTTTTTCTCTGTTATCATCTCTTTGGTAGGCAAGAATTTTTTTTTTTTTTTTTTTTTTTGAGATGGAGTCTCACTTTGTCACCCAAGCTAGAGTGCAATGGTGCGATCTTGGCTCACTGCAAGCTCTGCCTCCCAGGTTCAAGTGATTCTCCTGTCTCAGCCTCCCGAGTAGCTGGGATTACAGGCACGTGCCACCACGCCCAGCTAATTTTTTGTATTTTAGTAGAGATGGGGTTTCACTGCGTTGCCCAGGCTGTTCTCGAACTCCTGAGCTCAGACAATCCACCCGCCTTGGCCTCCCAAAGTGCTAGGATTACAGGCGTGAGCCACTGCGCCTGGCTATTTTTTTTTTTTTAATTGGAGACAAGGTCTCACTCTGTTACCCAGGCTATAGTACAGTGGTGCGATCTCCACTAACTGCAACTCCGGGGTTGCAATCCTCCCTCCTCAGGCTCCAAAGTGGCTGAGACTATAGGCACATGCCACTATGCCTGGCTAATTCTTGTATTTTTTATAGAGATGGGAGTTCACCATGTTGCCCAGGCTGGTCTCGAACTCCTGAGCTCAAGTGATCCGCCCACCTCGGCCTCCCAAAGTGCTGAGATTACAGGCATAAGCTGCCACGCCCAGCTAACAAGGATTTTTTTTTTTTTTTTTTTTGAGATGGAGTCTCTCTCTGTCGTCCAGGCTGGAGTGCAGTAGGGCAATCTCTCTGCCTTCCGGTTCAAGCGATTCTTGTGTCTCAGCCTCCCAAGTATCTGGGACTACAGGTGCACGCCACCATGCTCAGCTCATTTTTGTATTTTTAGTAGAGATGGGGTTTCACCGTGTTGGCCAGGCTGGTCTTGAGCTCTTGACCTCAGATAATTCTCCCGCCTTGGCCTCCCAAAGTGCTGGGATTACAGGCGTGGGCCACTGTGCCCGGCCAAAAAGGATAGTTTTAAAAAATTCTGTAACACTTATTACAGTGTTAGGTTCAGTCTAGGTGTTGTTTAATCTAGTTCCTGATATATTCACACTTTTAACATATGGACATGCAAGAGCAGAACCAGGGCTTAACTTTCTCTGCTGCCATCTGCTGGGCTGAGCTTCCCATTGCTCTGGATTGACTGCCTGGGAGCCAGAGTGGGCTTAGAGTGTAGTGGTCATGCCTTACAACTGCTTTCCTCTGTAGAAAAGCCAAAAAGAAAATATCTTGATTGAAATATCTTTTCTTCTCAGCTGTGTCCCTGTTTTTATTAAAAAAATTTTTTTTCAGGTTAAATGAGGGACATACTGTGTACTTGGAACGCCACATTTGCGGACGATTGTTTGGTGAAAAGTTCAGACATTTTAATGCTCTGGGAGGATGGGGAGAACTACAGAATTCGGTAAATGAGTCAAAGTTTTAAAAACCTTCATCCGAAGTTGTATAGGTGTTAAAATTGAGTTTTATGAAAGCATCTTTACTGTGTAGCAACCAAAAGTCATTTTACAAGTGTGGAAAGTGAAGTCAATGCTGGTATAACACTGTATTGATCCGCACCATTCATTGTTCTGTGTAAGGTAGTTTTGATGACCTGGTCTAAACAGGGAGCTATGGGACGTCACTGGGCCTTTGCTATTAATATAGCTATTTACTATATTTGAATTTTTTTTTTTTTGTATATTTATGTCATTTTTAAGTGTTGTCTCCTGAAAGCCAAATTTGCTGACTAGGCATTAAATCATTTTTCTAGTCTTTTTATAAGAATAGAGCCTGTATTATTGAGCAAGAAACATCAGAGAATATTGTGTAAGTAAGCATTCTATTAATAGATTTCCAGAAGTTTATGCCAACATATCCTGGTATTCCAGTCTCCAAGTTTTAGATTCCCCTAAAGTTATACCACTGAGTGAAGTAATACTTCCCTATTAGCTTCTTTGCATGGTGATAGCAGTCTTTCTATATGTTTCTATATGTTTCTCCATGTTATTTCATGTCTTGCAGGTAAAGACATTTGGGGAGACACATCCTTTCACCAAACTTGTGGTTGATCTGACAGATGTAGACCCTGATGTAGCTTATTCTTCAGTTCCCTATGAGAAGGGCTTTGCTTTACTTTTTTACCTTGAACAACTGCTTGGAGGACCAGGTAAGTAGTTGGTATTTTATCATTTTTTTTTTTGAAGGTAATGTGAGAATTAGGAAGAATTATAAACTATTGTTTTGTTCCATTTAATACTTCCAATTCATTCTGGATGTAGCTGCTGAAGAAATCTGTATTGTTTTCTAAGTTATCTCTTGACTTAAAACCATTAATAACCCCTAAGGTTTAAATTATGCTGCTTCATTTTTTAAACAATCTCATCAGTTTTTGAAATGAGGATAATAGTATGTACTCCCTGAAAACATTTCTATGGTACAGAAGTTTTTAAGAGTAACAAGTGAGAGTCCATCAACCTCTTTCCACTCCCCGGGGGTAACCACTGTTAGCAGTTTGGTGTATATGGCTCCAGATAATTTTCTAGGTGTAAATTAACAAGCAGACAAATAAATACATATAGTTATTTTAATTACAAAAATGGATCATGCTATATATTGGCTCTGCATTTGTGTTTTGTTTTGCTCGATATTTCACATACACCCTTCTATGTCAGTACATATAAATCTGCCTCATACTTTTTAATGACATCGTACTATTTCATGATAAAGCTATGCTGAGTTATGTACCCATCCCCCACTGATAGACATTGAGGTGTTCTCCTTGGTTGACTGACTTGGAAGGCTGTCTGTCACCTGAATCCATTCTGCCTGTCCAGTCTTATTTTTCTCCTTTCTAGTCATATGAAGGTTATAGCTTTTAGAACTTGGGTTATGTATTCCTTTTCTGTGTCTTCATGTGTTATCCCCTTACCTATAATTAGAATTTCTCTTCTCCCTTCCACTGAATTACATATATTCTTCAAGGCCCAACTTAAGTCCCACCTCCTTTTCTGAACATTCTTTCACTCTGAAAGTTCTTGTAGATTTCCCTATTCTCTGAATGTTCTCCGTTCTCTGTGGTTAATAGTACAGTGCCAAACACACACACAAAATGTCAGATAATTACCTTTCTATGAATTGATTTTCTTTTTTACTCTTAGAGCTTTTCCTAGGATTCTTAAAAGCTTATGTTGAGAAGTTTTCCTATAAGAGCATAACTACCGATGACTGGAAGGATTTCCTGTATTCCTATTTTAAAGATAAGGTTGGATATAAAAACCTTTTCTATGTTTCATGCTCAATATATCTCTATTTATTGACTGATTAGGTTAACTTGAATTATCTAATAGTAGTATTGGTTCAGAACTTGTTTTAGGACTCAGCCTCTCATTGCATATTTTTTCTGTTTTAAATGTGATCTTAACCACATGAACTACCTATAGAATTTTCCTGTTTCAGAGAGATCATCAATAGTATAGAATTTGATTTTTTACAAGTGGTTAATTTTCCTATTTTAATTATTTAACAGCACACTAGTGATTAATATAACTTTTAGAAGATAAAGCTAGATGAGGTAATGGATATATTAATTAGCTTGACTTAGTTCACATTGAATATATATATCAAAACATCACATTGTGTCACATAAGTATACACAATTATGATATATCAATTTAAAATATTAATTTTTAAAAAAGTGATTTAGAAATTATCTTGATATGGCAGATTAGACAAAATTATGTATCTAAGGACTTATAAGTTTAAGTTTTGTTTTCAACAGGAAAGGGCATTCTGTTGTAAACTGTGAATTCTTACTATTCGTAGGTTGATGTTCTCAATCAAGTTGATTGGAATGCCTGGCTCTACTCTCCTGGACTGCCTCCCATAAAACCCAAGTAAGTACTTGCCTGCTAATGCTTTCCTTCTCATTCTCCTAACTCCTAGAGAGCCTCAAAATATCTGAAAGAATAGTATGCTTTCCTGAAACTGTTACTAGTTAATGATGACAGCAGAGTTCTTAGGTGTTTTGGCCTTAACCCCAAGGCCAAAAGAATAATTTCCACAGTTTACAAATATGATTTTTTACTTCAAGTAATCGAGTGCCTCCTTTCTGCACAAGGATGGTGAGGGATTTAGAAAAGAATAAGCTATTGTATCTTCCTTCAAACTTCTGCAATAAAATATTTTATAAGTATTATGTTAATTACAACACTTATTATCCCCTTTTCCCAAGGAGGTAAGTTAGGTTTAGCTAGGTAAAATGTCTTGCCCTAGGTTGCACAGCTAGTAAGTAGTAAAAGTTGAGATTCAAACCCTGGCAGTCTTATTGCCTCTGGTATACTGCTTTCTTTCTTTTTTCTTTTTTCTTGGAAACAGGGTCTCACTCTGTGGCCCAGGCTGGCATACAGTGATGTGATCTTAGCTCACTGTAACCTCTGCCTCCCGGGCTCAAATGATCCTCCCACCTCAGCCTTGCAAGTAGCTGGGACCACAGGTGTGCACTACCACACCCAGCTAAGTTTTTGTATTTTTGCTAGAGGTGGGGTTTCACCACATTGCCCAGGCTGGTCTCAAACTCCTGAGCTCAAACGATCCGCCTGCCTTTGTCTCCCAGAGTGTTGGGATTACAGGTGTGAGCCACTGTGCCTGGCCTCAATATACTGCTTTTTTATACTGAACCCCCTCCTTCAATTGAACCTGAACTTTGGTCTTTCATGAGTTGTGTGAGGACACTGACCATGGCGTGTTCCAGTCTCTTGTTGCCTTTCTTTTGGATCACCAAAATTGCCTACCAGCTTCTCTTACACTAAACAGGCCAGTTTAATTGATTTGCAGGGAGCAGCAGGAGAGAAGCTAGGAAACAAGATGAGGCCTGGTCATGTTTGTTTGTAAAGCACTTTAAACAGCCAGGCTGAGAAGTGTTTGGTTGAGAAGTTACTGGGAGTTTTGAGTATGGAACAGATGTGGTCCGAGTGCCCCACTGACCGGGCAGTCCTGGTTATCATAGGCTGTGGTGGGAAACAGGAGCTCAGATAGGGAGGGGTGATTACAATAGAATGTTTCGAATTTTGTTTTGGAAACAGGTGGCACAAATCATCAGTAAACCCTTTTAACATCTAAAAAAGGTATCAGCAAAAAGAATACTTTAGATTTTTTCCCCAGCACTTCATTAAGAAGTGCCATACATTATCTCATCAATTCTTACAACAGCCTGACCAGAGATTATGAGGACCTGAAGTAATAGAAAGGCAGTGGGAGAAGAAAGGAGTAACTGAGAGGAGAGACGTTTTGGGGCTAGAATCTATTGGCCACTGATTGGCTGTAGTGAGAAAAGAAGAAATTAGAAATGACTGAGCAGAGATGTAGTAAAGATTCAGCTCAATCCAGCACACATTTATTGTCAGGCACTAATATGATGAATAAGGAACTCACAGAGCAAACATGTATGTGTCAAGTAATTATAATACAATGAAAAGTATTTTTTTAAAAAATATTAAGTATTGCAGGTGAGGAAACTATTAATTTTAATGGTGATGGATTTGGACATTGTCTTGGAGATGACTTACAAAGAAGAATACAAGAAGTAAAGTTTAGAACCTTAGAGGATCTTCATTTTAGAGCTGGGACAGAGGAAAGGGAGCAAAATAAATGGAAAACTAAAAAGAGCTTTCAAAGGTTAATTCATTAAGAAAGCTGTGGGAAGAAATAATTTAAAAGTGGTATGGAGAGTGGTCAGCAGTCTGGTGTGCTGTACAATTATGAGGAGCCTGAGAATAAAAGCATAGAATTTGGAGTTTGGAGTCTTTCAAGGAGTCTAACTTCAGGGGCCTGATAAAGTCAAAAGACAGTTCCAGGAAGTTTAGGAGTGGAGAAGTCTTTGACGGTTGCTTTTAAAATTAGAGAAATCTGGGTGGAAAATTAGTTCTTCAAAAGTGTTTCTTTGATATCACCGCTGCTAAGGGATCCTTTTTGGGCCTTGGTTCATTCTAGATCCCTTATGATTGCTTTCAAATAATACCAAAGTGCTAGAGGAACCCTGGAATCATTCCCGTACTTGGGATTCTGTAAAAGAGTATCTTAGAAAATCTCAAACCACAGAAAATCCTCTTTTTATAATGTTCTCATCATTTGTATATGATTTAAATATCTGAGTCTATCCACATCTCTCCATTTCTACTACCACTGTTCAAGTTCAGTATCACATCTTCACACCCTGGAAGATGGTTCTGGCACCCAAACTGTGTACTTTTATCTGTTCTGACTTCTTCCAGCCACTCTCCACACTAGAGTTAGACTAAATCCATGAGAGCAAGGCCTTTGTGTTGTTCATCTTGTTGTCTTGAGTGCCTAGAACTGTTCCTGCCATATAGTAAATATGCTCAACTGATTCCAACTACTTCAACATAGATTACTTGAGCACATGACAGTCTTTTGCTGAGGTGCTTTGGCATTCTTTCTAAAAGATAGATGAGTATTTCATTAATGTGGTATCCATTTGGATTTGTGAGTTCTTGGATGATGCCAGTAGTATGTAAGTTAGGTAACATATTTCCTGTTTTCATCACTTTGGAGTTTGTTTTCCTTATTTAAAAAGGACTTTGAAATTTAAGTATGTACCGTAGCTTTAAAACTGCATTTCTGCAAAAGCATGTGCATTTTTATACAATTTAATCTTTACCTTTTATCTTTGCAGTTATGATATGACTCTGACAAATGCTTGTATTGCCTTAAGTCAAAGATGGATTACTGTAAGTAATAATGTGTGATTTTGATTCCTTTTTGAATTGTGCAAATATGTCTTTACTCATGAAGCAGGGAGGGTATTTAAATCACAAACAGTTATATTTGGAAAGGCTATTTGAAAGTCAGGTTTATCTAAGGTGATATTATATCTACTCTCAATATAGAAAATTAAGGGTTTGAGACAGGGTCTTGCTCTGTTGCCCAGGCCGGAGTACAGTGGCGTGATCATGACTCATTGCAGCCTCAACCTCCTGGGCTCAGTCAGTCATCCCACCTCAGCCTCCTGAGTAACTGGGACTACAGGCATGCACCACCATGCCTGCCTAATTTAAAACTTTTTGTACAAACAGGGTCTGTGTTGTACAGGCTGGTTTCAAACTCCTGGTCTCCAGTGATCCTCCCACCTTAGCCTCCCAGAGTGCTGGAATTACAGGCATGAGCCCTTGTGCCCAACCTAGAAAATTAAGTTTTATGGGGGGAAAAAAATAGATGTTAAAGGCATTAATCCTGATTTTTCTTGCTTCTTAACTCTTGAAAAGAAGTATGCAAAAATATTTGCATCTTACCTTTCTTCTTTTCCTTTTAAATCATTTGTAAGATACTGCTTCCAATATAGCGATTTCACATACCAGGTACATCTAAAATGATCTTGGGTGACCAACTGCTGACTATTAGTGGTAGAAAGAATCGAGGCACTTTTGCTCTGTCAATAACTTGGTTCACTTTCTATGAAGCATCTTAAAGAGGAGCTTCTTCATATATGTACTAAAATAGAATCCTTTACTGAAGCCAAAGTAAGGATATGCCCTCGATAATTCTTTTTTTTTTTTTTGAGACGGAGTCTTGTTCTGCCACCCAGGCTGGAGTGCAGTGGCCGGATCTCAGCTCACTGCAAGCTCCGCCTCCCGGGTTTACGCCATTCTCCTGCCTCAGCCTCCCGAGTAGCTGGGACTACAGGCGCCCGCCTCGTCGCCCGGCTAGTTTTTTGTATTTTAAGTAGAGACAGGGTTTCACCGTATTAGCCAGGATGGTCTCGATCTTCTGACCTCGTGATCCGCCCGTCTCGGCCTCCCAAAGTGCTGGGATTACAGGCTTGAGCCACCGCGCCCGGCCGATAATTCTTTAATGAAGAATAACAGAAAATTTAGAAATACTTTTATTCCTATTAATTTGCAACAGATTTATAATGTTTTAAGTAATATCAACTTTTGAGTTCAGGGGGCACATGTGCAGGTTTGTCACACGTGCATATTGTGTGCTGCTGAGGTTTGGGGTATGATGATCCCATCACCCAGGTACTGACATAGTACCCAACAGTTTTTTAGCCCTTGCCCTGCTCCCAGTAGTCCCAGCATCTATTGTTGCCACTTTTATGTCCGTGAGTACACAGTCGTTTAGCTCTCACATATGTTTGAGAATATCCTGTATTTGGTTTTCTGTTCCTGTGTTAATTCGCTTGGATAATGGCCTCCAACTGTGTAATCAGTTTAGCAATTGCCTTTTAAAACTTGTTTCTAAAGTGTACTTGACCATTATTTCTTCACATCTTTCTATATACAAAATGCTGCATCACACACTATGAAAAATACAGAGATGGACTTACCTTTGAAGCATCTATTGTTTAATTAAGACATTAGATTCACACAAAAATAACAAATGCAAAGCAGATCACGTGAGCCCAGGGGTTCGAGACCAGCCTGGCCAACATGGCGAAACCCCATGTCTACTAAAGATACAAAAACTAGCCATGTGTGGTGGTGCACACCTATAACCCCAGCTACTCGGGAGGTTGAGGCACTAGAATTGCTTGAACCCAGGAGGCAGATGTTGCAGTGAGCTGAGATCACACCATTGTACTCCAGCCTGGGTGACAGAGCAATTCTCTGTCTCAAAAAAAAAAAGAGTTGAAAGACTTTTGAAGTTTAATTTTATAACTAAGAACTTGAGAACCGATTAGACGTGGAGAAGAAGAAAAGGGAGTAGAAAGCTCCAGGTATTGGCAGAACATCCTTACAGCCAGAAGACGGAAGAAAAACGAAATCAGGAGTAAGGCAAATCAGGAAAAATGGAACCAGAAACCAAGGGAAGCAACACTCCAATTTAAAATAAAATATAAACATTTTTTTGGAGACTTTTATAACATCATAACAAAGATAGAGCATTACTAATTACTATTCGGATCTAAGGTCAAGTCTGTTTGTTGCGGATTTTTTTTTTCTTTTTTGGAAGGAAGTAATAAAATCTTCTAGTAGCTACCTATCAGAAAGGTAGGCTGGTTGTGTCCATAGATACTTCACCTGTCAATACTTGGCCTGGAGTAGTGTTGAGTTTATATTGGAGGAATGGTTTAATTGTGTGCTTTTTCAAATAAGGCTTTTTTCTGTCCAAGAGAGAAGTGTGGTAACACATCTTGCCACAGATAATGCTTTGTTCTTCTATAATACCTGTGTCTTGAACTTTATGTTTTGTGTAGTTGACAAACTTGTTACGAAGAAAAGTATAAGAGATTCCTGTGGGAAACAGGATTTTTTAACAGTGTGTGTTCGAATCCTCTGTTTTAGTTTGAAAAATGTATTCCAGCTTATTTGGTGCTAGATAAAACTGCTACTAAATTCTGCTCAAATATTCCTTTGGGCCCAGCAATTAAGGTGGATGATGATCAACTCTTCAATATTAGTAGAAACAGGCAGTGTTAGAAACAGATTCAGGACACTGTATTCACTAGTGCACTCTTTTCCTTATGTATTTTATTTCTCAATGATTTGTCTTAAATAGTAAATACATGCAAAAGAATATTTATAACATATTTCTAAGTGTAAAAAACAATTGTAAAACAAGACCTGTGTGATGCACCACTAGCATAAGAAGTCAAATCTTGCCGGTACCTCTGTAGCATCCCTCCCCATCTTATCCCCTTCTCCACCCTCCTTGCTGACCCATCCGGGTAACCATTGTCCTGAATTTTGGTTTATCATTCTCTTGCTTTTTATGTTTTTACAACATAAACATATCCTTAATTAATATATAGTTTAGATTTGCAGGGTTTTGCACAGAAAATGAGCTGGAGCTGTACGTTCTCATATTAAGGATAAGTTGTAAAGGGAAAAGAAGTATTGCTATTAAGGAGAGTTCTGAAGGGGGGAAGACGCAAAATATTTCTTTAAAAGGATATATGCCTATGCATTAAATTTAGTGGAAGGATATACAGAAACTATGAATATTGGTTACTGAGGAGCAGTACTTGGAAACAGGGAGCAAAACCAAAAGAATTTTTCCTTCTGTCCTATTTGGTTTTTTAGTATTTGCATGTATTTCTTTTAAAGTAACAGAAGCCCTAGTTTAGAAGAATATAAAACTAGTTTTAAAATATTTTAAAATCCTTATTTTGATCAGCTTTATTTAATATTGCTTAATCATCTTCTCAAAGATTTTTGAGAGTAAATCCAAATTTGAAAAGTGCAGACTCATTTTTTCTTTTTCTTAGATGGTTTCTAGATTGAGTGGGGAAAACAGAATATGTGGGGATGGAGGAAACTTAGTTTATGGTCTTACGAATTTATTAATGTAATATTTAAAAATACACAATTTCATTCTTTACATTTTTGAATTGGTCTATAAATTAGTCAACATGCATACATTTTGAAATGTTTCTTTGCTTTGGAAATTTCTATACCTCAAATGGTACAATGAATGTCAACAGTTTCTTCCACTCTTCCTACCCGTAATCTACTTTTTCTTAAGTAATATAGATTCTAGGAGTCATATCAGCTATTTAAATTACAGTAACTCAATCTCAGGATTACTTAAGTAACTCAGGCTTAAATTTATTTTGAATAATCTTATGCATTCATATGGTTCTTTTTCTCAATTTTACTTGTATGTTAGATAAACCAATAAGTATTACTAAATTGTACTTGAACAAAAATAACTGGCTAAATTTATTTTAGGCCAAAGAAGAAGATTTAAATTCATTCAATGCCACAGACCTGAAAGATCTCTCCTCTCATCAGTTGAATGAGTTTTTAGCACAGATGCTCCAGAGGGTAAGTACTAGCTCAAAAGCTTAGAAATTAAAATGGACAGAAAGGCACAGCATTTATGTTCTACCCAACTTGGCAAAAAGATTATTAATGTGGAAACTAATGGGGAAAAAATCATTTATAAAACTCATTCATTTCTTTAAAAAAGCATTAAATGCTTACTGTGTTTTATATTGTGCTAAATATGAAAATATGGAAGAAAGGATATACCTTATCTTCAAATAGCTTATAATCTTGTAGGAAGGGAAACACATGCAAAATTTAGCAGTAAGCCAGGTGCGGTGGCTCACATCTGTAATCCCAGCACTTTGGGAGGCCGAGGCGGGCAGATCACTTGAAGTCAGGAGTTCGAGACCAGCTTGGCCAACATGGTGAAATCTCGTCTCTACTAAAAATACAAAAATTAGCTGGGCATGGTGGCAGGTGCCTGTAATCCCAGCTACTCGGGAGGCTGAGGCAGGAGAATCACTTGGACTGGGAGTCAGAGGTTGCAGTGAGCTGAGATCACACCCCTCTACTCCAGCCTGAGCAACAGAGTGAAACTCCATCTCATACATTTTTTTTTTTTTAATTAACAATAAAAGGTATTCCTTAGGTGTCATTTGGAAAAACTTAATTAGTGAAAGACTCTCTTCCAACTGGGGGCATCAGAGAGGAGACTTGATTTGTGCCCCTAGGACTAGCAGGGAGGTAGAAATTCAAGGTGGAAGGAGCAGCAAGGGCTGGAATTCGTCTGCAGCATTGCTGGAGGAAACAGTAGCACTGGGTAAGGAAGTCAGTGAAGGTAACACTAGAAAAGCTAGTAGAACCAGATGTGATGACTCTTGAATGCTAAGCTAAGAAATTTTAGATCTTACACTGATCAGTAGAAAAGGATTTAAAAAATCCAGCAGGAGAGTCGGGATGAAATGCTGGGTTGTGAAAACTAATCTGGGGCCATGAAGGCTGCATGGTGGTGAAGTCACTAGTTGGGAGACTGGCAGGAGTACCAGACTTGAGGGAGTGAGTTGCAGGGAGAGGAGAGAATGAGACGTGAGAAAGAGGTTACATAAGGTGAAAGCACAGAGCTCCGTGACTGATGGGATATAGGGGTGAACAGTAAAGAATCCAGCAGATTTTAAGGTTTTGAATCTAGAAAATTGAAAGAATAGAAGAAACCAAAAGGAGATGCTGCATTTTGAGATAAACCAATGACTAGATTTTAAAGACTTCCATGAAAGGGAAGTCTTCAGTCTAAGGACCTTGAGAAGGAAGATTTGGAGCGGAATTTCCTGTGGAATTGATGCAAAAATTAGGAATAGGATTTTGAGGCAACAAGGGCCCCATCAAAGTAAGAGGGAATCTATTTTTAGTGCATCGGATCATCATGGTTTCATAAATTGCTCTACCACTGGTGGGTGGCCTAGGGTCACAGAGAGAACATGGTAGGGTGATTCTGGAATGGGTATGGCAAAACTTAGGGCAAGTCAGGGAGCCTTGGAGATGACCTTAACCAGTTGGTCTACCAGGGTGGACTTGGAGTTGCATGTGTCCATAAGGGGCTAATGGACTAAATTATTTGCATCAGGGTTAGTAGTTCATGAGAGCAGAGATGGTTAGTGAGTGTGGAGTCCTGTAAGGTAAGGAGGTCGTGGTTGGAGGGGAGAGTTATCATCTACCTAGAGGCACCTCTGCCTGTACTCACAGGCACTGCAAACTCTCTGCTTGTCCAAACTGAACTCATCTTTTTTCTTTCCTTCACCCAAATTTGTCCTCCCTTTTAGGGTGAGTTAAGGTAGGGATAGGATGCTTATGAAACCCCTGAAATTGTATACAGAAGTTTGTATTCGTGTAGTAAGTGTATTTTCACCCCTACGGAAAGCATCCACATTATTCATCAGATTCCCAAAGAGGTCTATAATACCAACATTTGAGAACTGCTAGGGATGTAGATAATTTAAGAGGGATTTCAGGGGCAATATACAAAGATAAAGCTAGGGGGAATCAGGCAAAAAATTAAGGAACTATGATTTAATCTGGAGAATGGAATGCATTTAAGATATATAAGGTATAGAGAATAACTAGAAAAAGTCTAGGAAGAGTCTGAAAGATAATATTTATACATGCTAAAAAGTCTAAGAAGAGCAATTCTCATTTAATTCTGAGTACTTCACAAAGTAAATTATCCCTGTGCTCCCAGTAGAATATCCTCATCCAGAATAAGTTTGCACAGAATTTACTTTAGTGTGCAATGTTTCTTTTATTTTTATCTAACTTATTTCTATATTATAAAATATTTAGGATTTTAATCTGGCTATGCATTTCTCTCCAGCTCCTTTCTTCCAAGGAATCCTGTTGAAATGATACGGTATACTTCTTTATTTTGCTCTTAGGCACCTCTTCCATTGGGGCACATAAAGCGAATGCAAGAGGTGTACAACTTCAATGCCATTAACAATTCTGAAATACGATTCAGGTACATCATTTTAACTTGTCTCTGTGGAAGAAAGCAGAAAACTCCTTTGAAAGGTGGAGAAAGGGAATGCAGAGTATGAGACATACTTGAGTCTTGAGAAGTCCTTGTCAAACTGACTGCTTCTATGTAAATACTTATAGTGGTATTTAAGGAATAGTTGCAATGTGTAAGCTGATAGTATTAATCTTTCCATTAGACTTTGCTCTAAACCTCTCTTACCTTAAAGAAAAAAAAAATTAGAATGAAGGATTCCGTGGTAAATAGGCTTTCTCCACAACCAACTAAATCTACTTTGAAATGGGAATAGTTAGAAATATTTTATTCTATTATATGTTAATCTTTCTTAATTCAAATTTGTAATGTGAGGCTTAAACCAAAGTTTAATTCCTTCAGAAATTGCATTTACAAGGTATGTGAGCACCTACTGATCCAGACCTTTTAAAATATATGATCTTTTTCAAGAACTGGCTCCTCTTCTTTCTCTTCACCAATTATTAAATTGTATATATAAGGATTTGAGAGTCTCAGAATCAAGACATACCATAAAGTGGTGTACAGTATAACTATAGTGGGGTTATTCATCACTACAGAAGTAATATTAAGATATACCTGTCATATCCTGCCCCTTCCTCATTTTCTACCCCATGCTCCCCCTAAATCCTCCTTTTAGATGGCTGCGGCTCTGCATTCAATCCAAGTGGGAGGACGCAATTCCTTTGGCGCTAAAGATGGCAACTGAACAAGGGAGAATGAAGTTTACCCGGCCCTTATTCAAGTAAGAACCCACTCAGACTGTGCTTTGAATTCATCTAAGAAATAGGAAGAAAACTCTCAAATGTTTAAACATAATCTATATGACAGATATTTTTTGTTAAAGTTTATCAATATGATTTTGGAATAGGGATTCACACTTACAAATATTTAAAATTTGAAATAATTTCATTCCTTTTTTTAGAAACATATATGGATTACCTATTTTGAGCCAAATAGAGTTAGACACTGATGAAATAGAAATAAATCAAAGATAGGCTTATATACACAAAGATTTTTAAAGGCAACTAGAAGATAGTTGGTAGGTAGGTTTAGACAAGAAAGAGAGTCTGAAGTTAAATGTAAGGAGAAATAAGCAGATAAAGCTAACTCTTTTGTGTTCAAATGTTGCATAGAGGTCAAAGGTAGGTTGCTTGACATAGTAAAGGAATGCTTGGTAAGAGGGGGATAAGTTGTATCTTAACAGCAAGATACAAGTTAAGAATATCTCAAGAAAAAAAAAGAATATCTCAGTGAAGTTCTTTATCTATGAATTTTGTCCAAATTCTGGGAAAAAAAAATCATGCCATAAATATCCATGATTACTTTTGTTTGCTTTTCATTTACTTCACAAGTATTTAGGTTGGTGCAAAATTAATTGTAGTTTTGGGCATCAAAAGTGATGGCAATATAATAATAATGCCATAAAACTTGGCAAAATAAGTCATTATCTCTTTTTTGATGTGACCACAAAATTAATTTTTAAGTATATTTTATATGCTTTCCATAATTAAAACCCATCTAGCTTTGAATTGAGTAAAATATACTTTAAATAGGTTTTTCAATAAGAGTATACTTGGGCTGGGCGCAGTGGCTCACGCCTGTAATCCAGCACTTTGGGAGGCCAAGGCAGGCAGATCACGAGGTCAGGAGTTTGATACCAGCCTGGCCAATATAGTGAAACCCCATCTCTACTAAAATACAAAAAATTAGCCAAGTGTGGTGGCCAGTGCCTGTAATCCTAGCTACTTGGGAGACTGAGGCAGGAGAATCGCTTGAACCTGGGAGGCGGAGGTTGCAGTGAGCTGAGATTGCACCATTGCACTCCATCCCCTCCAGCCCGAGTGACAGTGGAAGACTCTGTCTCAAAAAAAAAAAATGAATAAAATAAATAAGAATACAGCTTTTGTGGGAAAAATAAATATTTCTGTTTTATGATGTTTATAGTAGTTACATTAAAAATGACTAATCGTACCTTTTGTATGGTAGGTCCTGTTTAGTGTATTTATTATTTATTGTTTATTTATTTATTATGTATTTATTATTTGTTATTTCACTGTGATCAGGATTTTTACTCTCAATTATTTGAAGTTTTCAGAAAATCTATTTATAAATTTAGTGTTTTCATACTCTTAAAATCTTGATTAAAAAAATTTTTTAAAGCAGTTTTTAGAAAGAAAGCCTTTGAGGCACAGTCTCACATACTGGGCCGATATTTAGCCAGTAGATTAGAGGACACTGTTCAAATAATAAAATACTTCCATGCTGCTTGGTAAATAGCCACTGGTCCCAGCCACTCTAGCCCTTCCCTGTAACTCGCTGCAAAATGTCTGATCTGCCAGTATAAGGGCCAGTGTCTGGTACAGAAGGAGGCCTCTGGGACCCTGTGGCAGGACCATACCCATCTGATTGGCTGGGACTGGTACCTTATTTGGGTGACATTGGCTGTCACCCCTGCTGACATCCTTTAATTTAATCTTGGGTATTGACTTATGTTCTTATTTTCTTTCTCCTTTCCTTTCCCCGTCCTCTGAACCCCTTCCCTCCTTTCTTTCTTCCCTCCCTTTCTCCTCTTCTGTCTCTTTCTCGCCTTTCTTTCTTTTCAATTTTTTCTTTTTTGGCAGGGATCTTGCTGCCTTTGACAAATCCCATGATCAAGCTGTCCGAACCTACCAAGAGCACAAAGCAAGCATGCATCCTGTGACTGCAATGCTGGTGGGGAAAGACTTAAAAGTGGATTAAAGACCTGCCTATCGATGATTTTAGAGATTTCTCTTTTTTAAACGGAATTCGTGAAGAAATATAAAACTTCAGCTCACAATTAAAACTGTCTTTTAGTTTTGGCTTTTATTGTTTTGTTGGTGATTTTACTAAAATAAAGTTGAGCTACTTCTTATAGTGGCATATTCTTTGTAAATTTTAACAAGGTTTAATCTTTTGATTTACAAATTTAAAGATTTTAAATTAGCTTTATATTAATTTTCTCCCAGTATGATCACAAAATATGTCAAGGTAGTATTTTACCTGATATATGATTTAAATTCATTAATTTGAATCTGCTGCAGATTCAAAAATTCAACATGATTAGGATTTTGCTTTGCTTTTTAGATAACCTTAAACATGAGGCTGAGTGCGGTGGCTCATGCCTATAATCCCACACTCTGGGATGCCGAGGCAGGTGGATCACCTGAGGTCAGGAGTTTGAGACCAGCCTGGCCAACATGGTGAAACCCCATCTCTACTAAAAATACAAAAACTAGCTGGGCATGGTGGCACGATTGTAATTCCAGCTACCCGGGAGGCTGAGGGAGGAGAATCACTTTAACTTGGGAGGCTGAGGTTGTAGTGAGGCGAGATGGCACCATTGCACTCCAGCCTGGACAACAGAGGGAGACTTTGCCTTGAAAAATAAAAAATAAAAAAAAACCTTAAACATGAATGCTCAGTTGTATTTGCACACCACCTACCTGGTGGACAGCAGATGAACTCCTTACCAGAATGTGTCAACCTTAGTGGGAACTCTCAACTCCCTCCTTCTGGACCCCTCCGGCTCATCCAGTGGGCTTGTCCTGGTCTCCTGTCCATCAGGGGTCAGATGGCCACCCTGAGCACCGGTCCTTCCCATCCCTCTGACAGTCTGTTCAAAAACAACAAAATAACTGGCACCAAATAAACATAACAAAGTGCCCCTGCCAATGCAACATAGTACCCCAGGGCGCCTCAGCACACATAGCTGTATTAGGTAGAATTATTAGTGTATTAGCTCTATTAGTTAGAATTAATTAGAACCATAGCTGTGTTAGAATTCTTTGATTGAAAGTAACAGCAATCCAAGTGACCAGAAGTCATAAAGGGAAAAGGAAGATTATTTTAAGGATACAAGGTACGGGGAGATTATCAGAACCTGGGATGGACAGAAGGGGTCTGACGCCCAGGCCTGCAGCACCATTGTCCCTCACCTCTGCCTCTCTAGTCCACGTACAGGCTGGCCACTCTCCAGCTTTACTGTTGCAAATAGCTCTGACGACAGGGAGAGGCTATCGCAATTCCAAATTCCCAGAGGTGAGACTCTGACCCGGGTTGGGTCCACTGATATGATCAAATAAATTGTGTAAGAGGAATGATGTCTTAAGAGTATAATTGTTGGCATGGGGTGGGGACGGGGGGCGGTGTCCAATCCCTCAAAGTGCTAACACAGTCACTGAAGTTACAATAGGAGCGAACACCCAAGGTGCGGCAGGTATGGAAGAGACATATTCCTGCCTATTCCTGGAATCCTGACTTCTCCCTGGCTCTCACTCTCCCTAGCAGTTTTGTTATGTTTTGTTTTGTTTTGAGACAGGGTGTCACTCTGTCACCCAGGCTGGAGTGCAATGACATGACCACAGCTCACTGCAGCATCAGTCTCCTGGGTTCAAGCCATCCTCCCTCCTCAGCCTCTGGCGTAGCTGAGACTACAGGCATGCAACACCATGTCTGGCTCATTTTTGTTTTGTTTCGTAGAGGCAAGAGTTTGGCCACGTTGCCCAGGCTGGTCTCGAACTCGTGCGCTCAAGCAATCTGCCCGCCTCGTTCTGTCCTCTCGGTCACTTATCTACACTGCAGTGTGATTCTTTCTCCAGGCTCTGTTCTCACTTATCTTCCTTGCCAGGAATACAGAGAACGGAGTTCAGCTCCAATCACTGGCATAAGATCACGTTCTAAGATTAGACTTTAGCAAATCCATTTACCCAAATACTGCTCTTAAAGGCTTCTGCCCTATGAGCTTACAAGACATGCTCTAAGTTAATGTCATTTTTAGTTATCACTTAGTGATACTGAAAGTGAATTGGGACAAGGGATGCTTGACGGGTAGTGTGGAAGGGCTCTGTGAAGAAGGTAGAGGGCGCTAAAGACAAACTTAATCCTGCTTGCTGGTTTACCTGCGGGCCAGCTCAGTGCATTTCACATTTCTTCAGTTCAGCTAGTAAGCACATGCTAAGTGTCTTTGTGCCAGGTTGGATATATACGTAATTATAGATGAACACAAGTAGTTCCTAGAATACTAAAGAAGAGCTATGCTAAGGCATCCCAGAGAGGGGCCACTGAACCCAACCCAAGAATTTAGGGAATGCTTCCTGGAGAAGAAAAGGCCTAAACAGGCGTAAAGAGTAAGAAAGCTCTAGCCAGGCAAAGGAAGTTGGAAAGTGCATTCCCAGAGAAAGAATAACATGGAAGTCTCTGCTCCACAATGCGTAGGGCCTGAGTTTAGAATCCTCAAACTGCTGGGGGTGACTTATATGGCTGGGAGCTGGTATCATCTGCAAGCTCCTTCCCTCACTAGTCCGATGTCTGGGCTGAAATTACTCAGAAGCTGGACTCAGCAGTGACTGTCAACTGGGGCACACAGTAGTTTGGGTTTTCTTGCAGCATGAGGATAGTTAGACCTCTTATTAGTCATCTTTATACAGCTTTATCCAACACCAGACAGTAAGCACCATGAAGGTAGAGTGTGTTTGTTATTTATTTCATCCCCAGCACCTCGCATAGAGCTTGTTACATAACAGGTGTTGAAAAAATCTTTGTTAAATGAGTCAAGGAATGAATGGAGGGGGACGGAAGGTGAAGGTGGTTCACATGTGCAGGCCTTAGTTTTCTTACAGATGTGGGAGGTAAGGTCTCCCTCTGAGAATTAGAGGAGGTGGATGTTGAGAAGGTCCTGGCAGAGGGGTCAAAGTTTTGGAAAGTCACTGAGGGGTGGACGGAATAAGACGGCAATACCATCAGTCTATGTGATCACAGGACTTTCTCTAGCAGTGTCTTCTGCCTGGGTGAACAGATATGGCAGTTTCTTTTTTAAATTTTAAATAGGGTCTTGCTCTTGCCCAGGCTGGAGTACAGTTGTACAATCATAACTCATTGCAGCGTCAGCCTCCTAGGCTTAAACAATCCTGCCAAGAGATGGCTGTTTTTTGTGATGACTAAGGGGATGGGTGTTACTCCAAGTGTAGACACAGGTTTAGGAATGCAAAGGAATCTCAGAGTGCTTAAGAAAGAGTGGTCCAGTGAGCAACTAGGGGACCAGCTTCCTAGGAAAGTAAGTGAGGATGCGGGTGGGAAGTGGAGGGACGAAGGGACTGACTGGAGGTCAGGTCCAAGGCTGGTGGTGACTAAAGTAAGGGGGCAGTTGGAAGGTCATGGTCAGAAGGTGGAATATTGGAATTTCAGATTTCTTAAGTGTGTCAAATTCAGGTCATGACAAATTCCAGGGTGCAGTAATGGTGTGGGTAGCTGAAGACCAAGTTTCAATAAGGCTCACGGCAAGGTAGCTATTTATATGCTTCCTGGGAAACTGTCAGCAGATGAGAGGGACTCTGGGTATGAGTATGGGTGTTTTTCGTGAGCAACCGTGTCTCTCTTCCCAACAGAAGTGTGATTTAGTGGAAATAGACTTTTTAGGATTTTTCTAGTGCAATAATCAAATCTCTGAAAACTGGCTTACGATGAAAATGCTGCTTAGTCAAAATAGCATCCGCATGTCTTTGATGCTTTAATCATGCTATCCAGTGTTCCTTAATACCAGTGGTAATGAGGTGGGTGCAGGGAGCAGTTATCTGTGGTGGAGAAGCTTAATTGGGTGAGGGATATCCATGTGCCAAGATGAAAGACCATTTGTGGAACATTATAGCTTTATAATTCATACAGAACATTTATAAAGCATGATAGTTACATGGAGTATTGGTGTCCAGATACTAGTAATCACAGACACTTCTATAACATTCCCACCATGCCAGGTGCTGCATTGAGGGCTTTACAAATACGAACTGACTTCATCCTCCCAATAGCCCTTTGACAAAGATACTATCATTATCATTATCTTCATTTTACAGATGAGGCAACTGAGGCCCAGATAAGTCAAATCACTTGCCCACAAGTCATACACTTAGCAAATGGCAGAGCCAGGATTTGATCACAGGTAAATCCTGCACATACTGGACGGAGGCAGTTAGCCCCTCAGCCTTCTGATAAGGAAATAGAGGATAATAGTCACCTAATCAAGGCTAATAAGTAGTGGAGCTGGAGTCTGACATCCATGGCTGTCTGAGCCCCTAATCTCCAAGTCAGGGTGGTTCATTTGCCCAGATGACAACCTTCAGTTGTGAAAATGATCTCTGGCCTTTGCAGTCTTCCCTGGTGGAAAGAAAACTTCAGAAAACCTTACTGGTGACAGGAAGCAGTTGCTCAATACATGTTTGTGGAATAAACAAATGAGTAATGATTGCCACACTCCTGGTGTCACAGTTGGCCAGCAGGACACATTTTACAGTTGAGTAATTTCAGATAAAGACAGGAACATGGTGTTTATAAGCTGCCCTTAATGGCAGAGTACACAGACAGAAACGAGGGCAGAGAGAGAAATTGGGGACCCTGAAGAAAGGGGGCCAGCAGCAGGTAGCTGCCATCAGGGACAAGAACAGCACCTCCCAGGGTGGGAGACCCCAGGCCTTTCTGGCAGCAGGTCTGGATAGAAGGTGGACAGGAGGCTCGCCCACCTGCATCCCCTGCTCCTGCCCCTACTAGGCTACAAAAATCAAAGGGACAGCGGGTACCTCAATAAATATTTGCCCAATGCATGAATGAGTAAAGGCGAAGGACGGGGAGTGTTTTGAAAATCTATTCTCGTCCTTCCAGCTGACCACACCCCAGTAGCTACTCCTGCTTAAAGCTCTCCCCTCCTGTGACCAGCTGAGGACCTCAGGCTGCAGCAGAGCTATGCCCAGGTACACGGTGCATGTCCGTGGGGAATGGCTGGCAGTGCCCTGCCAAGACACGCAGCTCACTGTTGGCTGGCTGGGCCGAGAGGCGGTGAGGCGCTATATCAAGAATAAGCCTGACAATGGTGGCTTCGGCTCCGTGGATGACGTGTACTTCCTTGTGCGCCGCTGCAAGGGCCTGGGCCTGCTGGACAATGGGGACCGGCTCGAAGTGGCCCTAGAGGACAACGAGTTCGTGGAAGTGGGTGAGTGGCTGCAGGAGAGGGCCGTGAACGGGTGCGGTTTAGTCCTGGCTTAGTCCTTGCAGCATTGAACCCCCACCTCGGGGAAAATGATAGGTAGAGGTCAGGCTTGCCGAGGCTGGCTCTGTGCAGGCACTTGCCACGCTTCTGGGGATCTTAAGTCTTCACACAACCCTGTGAGATGGGTAGCATTCTCCTCCACCTCTGATAGCCATGGAGAAATCAGAGAGGAGGTAACTTACCCAGACTCCAGCAGCTAGTAAATAACAAAGACTAGACCGATACTCAAGGCTGCAGGTCTGAATCCCTTTGCAGTGGGATTTTGAAGGTCCTTTCGCCTTTCAAAAGAATCCACTGCCACCCCTAGACTGGAGGCCAGCAACACAGCATCAGTTCAGATTTAAAAGAAAATAAAGCTGGGAATGGGGATGGAAGTGGAATTCCGTCTTGAACTTTCATCTAAACCCCTGGTCTCTGCCCTGACAGCTACCTCTCTGCTTTTTGCTCTCCTCCTACATAAAGATGCTAAGACCACATGAAACCATCTGAAGTGGTTTTAAAGCAGCCATTTCTATATAATTCATGGGCCAATGATGGGCCCTTCCTTGGTTTATCAGGGGGAACATGGCTGTACAATGTGGTTTGTAATGAGTCCCCGTGCATTCTTGTTTTAGTTATAGAGGGTGATGCCATGTCTCCTGACTTCATTCCATCTCAACCAGAAGGAGTTTATCTGTATCCTTTCCCACAAACTCTTTGGTCTGCTCTGGGGGCAGCTCCTGCATATGGTGGGGCTGGGGTTTTTCCACACCACCCTATATATTCCTTTACCTGGATACAGATACAGCAAGTACCGGGAACCTGAAAAGGTAAGCTTCAAACCACTTTATTTTTCTTCAGAAAATTAAGGCCCATTATTTAAGAGGGAGGAAAGCCAGTATAACTTCTGAGTAAACACTGTCAATTACAACAGGGCTGGCCAGGAGCAGTGACTCATGTCTGTAGTCCCAGCACTTTGGGCGGCTAAGGTGGGCAGAACCAGCCTGGCCAACATGGTAAAGCCCCATCTCTACTAAAAATACAAAAATTAGCCAGGTATGGTGGTGGGCACCTGTAATCCCAGCTACTTGGGAGGCTGAGGCACAAGAATCACTTGAACCCAGGAGGTGGAGGTTGCAGTGAGCTGTGATTGTACTACTGCACTCCAGCCTGGGCTGGAGAGTCTGTCTCAAAACAACCAACCAACCAACCACAGGGCTTTATCCAGCTCTGTAGTAGGGAAAGGGGGCTTGGAAAGGCATTATGCTTTTGTACCACTCTGCCTCCTCTTACGCAAGCTGCCTTTTTATTTAGCATGTTCATGTTTTGTGCGGTGATCAGATCTTTGAAGTGTCAGTTCAGTTCTGTTGGAGGTGTCACTACTCTGGTTAGAATAATGAAGCTGTTCAGACTCACTGAGATCCCCTTCTTTTGTGTAGTACATTGACTTAGATGGAGACAGTCTGACCACAGAGGATCTGGTCAACTTGGGAAAGGGACACTACAAAATAAAGGTATGGGGAGGGAGGGGAAAGATGACTGGCTGTTTTTGCTGCCTGTGGAAGACTTTAGCATGCTCAGTTCTGATCAACATTTTCCTAGCTCACCCCAACCGCTGAGAAGAGGGTGCAGAAATCCAGGGAGGTCATAGATAGCATCATAAAAGAGAAAACAGGTATCCTTTTATCTTTGTTATAAATATTTTTTATAAACAAACAAAAATCCCTGCATCTAATTGTATAATGTCTCTTTTTATTCTAGTTGTTTACGGTATTACTACAGGTTTCGGGAAATTTGCCAGAACTGTAATTCCTATCAATAAGCTACAGTAAGTTTAAAACACACATATGTTCATGTTCTACCTACCCTCATCTTTGAAATATTTTTCGACAAGGGAAATAATTCACATTTGCCCCAATTTACAGATCAGAGAATGAAGCTTGGGTTAACTTGCATGTGAGTTGGTATTGAAAACCCAGGCTGACTGGTTTCTCCTATTGCCTTCCTTCTGTCCCTCCAAGGATTTGACCATGATTCCCTTCATTTTCCCAGCTGAGGGAACATTTTCTCACTGCAGTGTATCTAAGAGGATTTTTACCTTTCTCTTGCAGGGAGCTTCAAGTCAACTTAGTACGCTCGCATTCTTCAGGTAAGTCAAAGCGTTGGGTACCTCCTGGATCTTGTGTGATTAGATGAATAAAGCACAGCACAGTGTGAGTCATCCAGTTATAGTCACAAAAAGCTAGTTTCTCAAAACAGCATTTCAAGAACTAGGTGCTGAGGTGGGAAGGGATGCAGGAAGAATCAGCTGAGCCTCAGAAAAAGAAGTGGGCCAGGTGGAGGGATGGGGTTGGCACAAGAACACATGTCCCATCCCGTGGAAAGAGTGTTGCATTCAGGGAAGGAAATAAAGCCTGGAACTCAGAGAATGAGTTAGGATGGGCATAGTGAGATGGGAAAGACTGTCACCAATCAGCACCCATCAAATGGTAAAGAAGTTGTGCTAAGGACTCTGGATGCTATTCTAAAGGTGAGTGGGGGGTCAGGGGTTCACTGAAACATCCTGAAAAGGGGAATTGAGAAGGCAAAACTGGGGTCTTCACCTTTGTCAGGAAGATGGGGCTTGGACAAGTCAGACAGGCAGGAGGGAGAGTAGTCCAACTACCTGAGCCGAGAGGAGAAGGTAATAGCAGGCTGGGCTACATATGGGAAAGATTTGAGGGAGGGAGGGAGGGAGGGAGGGAGGTTGTCAGGAGATAGAAAGGAGTTTGCTTTTCTTGGAAAAAACATCAATTCTGTTTTGTAGGTGTTGGGAAACCACTAATTCCTGAAAGGTGTCGGATGCTCTTGGCTTTAAGGATCAATGTCTTAGCCAAAGGATACAGTGGCATTTCCCTGGAGACCCTCAAACAAGTTATCGAAATGTTTAATGGTAATGCAATGATTCCCCAGATGGAACCTCTGTGGAGGCTGGGTGTGTACCACAGGGTAGACTTGATTGGCCAGTTGCTGAGGAATCTTACCTGAGATAAGAAGACACGAATAATTGAAATGAGTGAAAAATGCACTTGGCAAAAAGAATAGTTAGATGGGGGAAGAGGAGAAAGTCAATCAGAGATGCTTACTCCTGTGAACTTAAACTTATTCTGCAAGACCCTTTCCCTAGCATTTGTCATTTTCAAGACTAGAACAGGACCCTTAAGTCTGCCCTTACATTCAAGCCTGCCTAGAAGCACCTTAGGTTAAATGATACACGAATATGGTTAGAAAAATTGCATAATGATATCGATGTCCATCCCAAAGGCCAATTCAGTAGTTCTGGTTGGTGCCTGGGAATCTGAAATCGTAATGCCCCCCAGGTGATGGCCAGACTTGCACACTAAAATCCAACTTCTTACAAGGGTAGAACAGAAATGCAAAGAGGCTAATGACTCCTTTGTAATCAAGAAGCCATGTAGTGGCAGGATATGATGGAACTCAACTCTAGAGCTTTCTTCTTGGATAGGAAAATTCTAATGTGGAAACCAGATTTGCAGTGGTTGAAGGTATTGTCCCTTCTCACAGGTAAGGACAAGCCTTCTAGGTCAGTGGAGACTCAGAACTCTTTGAGGCGAAGGAGAGGGAAGAGAAGCAGAGCTGAGGCAGTCACAAGGAGCAAAACATATTGAGCTTCCATGTTATGGACGCAAGTGGCACGTAAATAGGATATGCCAATGCGTGGAGAGCAATTTGAATGAACAGTCTGTTGTCCACAGGGCTGTGCTGAACAGACTAGTAGTGATTCCAACACCTATTTCTACTCCTACCTTGGTCTGCCATACTATATAGCCCTAAAATCCCAGACAGTAGCCCTCCAACCTTAAACCCACCTGGACTTTATGGGTGAGTCTAAGGTACCTCTGAGAGTTCCCCAGCGTGAACTGGAGCCGGAAGCTGGTCTGTGGATGGCACTGCCATACCCAACTGATATTATTTAACAGTTGGAAAAAATGCTGCCATCAGGAATCTGATTTTATTTCAGAAAAATGAAGCCTCTTTTTTGGTAACTTTTTGGGAATTTCTTAGAAAATGGCACGTGTTTATTGATAAGGGGAAATGGGGTGTAGACTGGGTGACTGGCAAAATGAAAAGACTCAGTTGCCTATGACTTCTCTTCCCGTGGGAAACCTTGTTAATGCTTTGGTGCACCACTACCTTCTGGAACATTTTATATTACTTTTCCAATGTTTCCAAACATTTTCCAATAGCTTTGAATGGCTAAACTTGGTCAAATGAATGTCCTTTAACTTCATATTTAAATAATTTCTAACTATTTTTCCTGTAATAAATAAATGAACTGTAAAAAACAAAAACAGACAAAAAACCCAGCTAGCTCCCGATCTCATCTTTAAGATACATTGCTAAAATTTCTACAAGTGGAAGTACTAGGTCGGATTAGAGCACACAGATTTTGAGGGCTTTGCGTCCAGAAGTGTCCTCCTTCCTTCTTCTTATTTATTTAGGAGACAGGGTCCTTTTTTGCCGCCCAGGCTGGAGTGCAGTGGCACGATCTTGGCTCACTGCAACCTCCACCTCCCGGGTTCAAGTAATTCTCCCACCTCAGCCTTCCCAGTAGTTGGGAATACAGGCATGCGCCACCACGCTTGGCTAACTTTTGTATATTTTGCAGAGACAGGGTTTCACCGTGTTGCCCAGGCTGGTCTTGAACTCCTGGGCTCAAGTGATATGTCTGCCTCCGCCTCCCAAAGTTCTGGGATTACAGGCGTGAGCCACTGTGCCCGGCCCTTCTTTCCTTCTTGCTGTCTCTCTCTCCAGCCATCCCTTCCTCCTTCTCTCCTCTTTTTCTTTCTATAGCAATTTATCTAGGTCCCTTACATGTTAGCTGGGTTTGAAGAATTGTCTTTCCCCCGGTGTTTATGCCATAAAGTGATAGCTATTGGAGGCAGGGTGGGGGGCAGGGTGCACTCACTGACAAAGCAAGGAGAGTCAGAATGCAGTACTCTTGAACTAATTGCTACCTACTTCTCTCCCAGCCTCCTGCCTGCCCTATGTTCCGGAGAAAGGAACCGTTGGTGCCAGTGGAGACCTTGCTCCACTCTCTCATCTTGCTCTCGGGTTAATTGGAGAAGGGAAGATGTGGTCTCCAAAGAGTGGTTGGGCTGATGCTAAATATGTAAGACTTACAACAGCTTCCATCTGCAGCAATTGCCCTAGGCT
The DNA here is from genome assembly GCF_001698545.2 of Rhinopithecus bieti. NCBI lineage: Eukaryota > Metazoa > Chordata > Mammalia > Primates > Cercopithecidae > Rhinopithecus > Rhinopithecus bieti. The sequence continues at coordinate 362,680 of NW_016823727.1, forward strand.
GGACACCAACTGTGCTTGCATGCTTCGTATCACTTAATCCTTACAATAGCTCAGTGAGGGAGCCTCTACTATCCTTACTTTATAGATGAGACAACGAAAGCTTAGAAGTCAGATGAGGCAAGACTGTTGTTAGCTGTCAGCCTTCTGGGTTTGGTAATCACCTTGGTGAAAAGGTATAACTGCTACTGTGAATCCCAATAATTTATCCTGCACCTACAACATTTCCAGTGCCTAGCAGCAAGGTCACACACTGTCACAATTTTAATTAGGAGCTGGTCTTACAGGTGCAGCGGTGTGGCTCATAGCACTTACTATATGGCTTCTGGAAAGCAGGGTTCATTTTTCCCTCTTACCCTAGTGGCTAATCAAAAAAGCCTGTTTTTGATAAAGCTTTGGTGTTTTCTTCTTCTGTGTCTGAATTTCATTACAGCAGCACAAAGCATCATTTAATGTATTATCCCTGATGAATTGCTGGAAGGTTCCTTGATAGTAAGTGAAAAGGGCAGAAGGCCCCGGAAGAGGAAACAGCTAAGGAAATAGATAATCCTTTTGGGGATGCAACTTCTAGATCATCTGTCTTCCATGCAGCCTTGTCTTTGATTATTTCGCTATGGACTGTGTTTTCCTCCAACCACCCTCACACAGCAATCACCCTGACTTTTCTAAACAGCAAATTCAAGCATGTTCTAGTGAAAACCTGTAATGCTTCCCATTGTCTTCAGGATAAAGGTTAAACTTAAAGTGGCTTTCAAGGGTCTTGTTTGTCATGTTATCCCCTAATCCCTTCTATGTGTGGTTCTGCATTGCAGAAACTGGAGGTTGCCTGCAGTGGGAATGTGCTAGGCAGAGGGTCTGGCACAAATACTTACTTCTCTCTCCAATTTCTGCTTCTGAAACGTCTTCTAGGGATCTTTTGAAGCCAGAAATTGAAGACCAGCCTGGGCAAGAAAGCGAGGCTCCACCTCTACAAAAAATAATTTAAAAATTTTCCTGGCACAGTAGCCTGTGCCTATAGTCCCAGCTACTCAGGAGGCTGAGGATCACTTGAGCCCAGGAGTTCAAGGCTGCAGTGAGCTAGGATTGCACCACTGTGCTCGCTCCAGCCTGGGTGACAGAGATGGGTGTCTAAAAAATAAAAGAAAAAGAAAAAAAGAAAAGCCCTCTAAGAAGCTTTCCTCTCTGCTGCTCCACTTCCTACCTCTTGAGTTCCTTGTGACCCTCCTATATGCTCTCCTAGCACCTTATATGATTGTTTTCCACTGCACCCCACCCACTTCCCACATCCTCGCACTGAATGTGCTGTTACTCAGCTCAGATTGCCCCTGAGCTTGCCTGTCTTCATTTTGCCTACTCCTAGACCCACCCCAACACCCAGAACAGAATCCAGCCTCTAGTTGATACTTGAATCTAATTGTGAAATTGACATAGTAAATGGGACCACTCTATCCTTCTCTTACCTTAACTTCCCCTTCCTTCTTTCCCAGAGGGACCTTAACTTAATGACTCTTTACTTCTTTTATTTCAAGGAAAGACTGTTCTGCCCATTCCCCCTCCGGATTCTGTCTCCATCTAGTAGAGGGAATTTTATAATCCCTTCTTCATTGGTGCTCACACGTGTGCCACAAAAGCCCTGCTCTAAGGTTTTGCCAGTGTTTAAATGATGCATTAGTGAGGTTAGAGGACTTTTTAGGTCAAGCTCTGGAGGCAGGGGAGCGTGAACAGGGAGGAGTCCAGCCTAAGCACAACACAGATGCATGTATGTGTGTCAGATACATGTATGTCAGGAGGCAGCGGTAAAAAAGGTGAACGTTAAGGTGGAAACTGAACATGAAGGATCTAGAGACCAAAATTTCGGGTTGATTCTGTAGACAACGGAGCCCCTGATTTCAATACAAAAATTAATTAAAAGGTAGGTCTGCTTTCATGAATAAAGAACAAAACTAGAGAATAGACCAGAGAACATGAGTAGAGCCAGTTTCTATAGGTCTTATCTAAGATGGACTTTTGGGCATAAAGAGCTATTATTGGATTCCATATGATATTGGAAATAGGCTAGTATTTCATTTGATACCCATTTTCATAGTTTTAATCATTCTATAGGTCCTAGAAGCCCATGGATTGAAACCAGTTATTTTAAAACCAAAAGAGGTAAGGAAACTCAAGGAAAATATGTTCATAGTGCATAAGTCTTTATTTATGCTGTATTTTCAGTTTTAATCTCAGCCTCAATGGTTCCTTAAATGCAGCTTGTGTGTTTGTTTAAAGGTCATCCCTGAAGAAGGGTCACCTCCATAAGAATTTAAAAGATTCTTTATGCCAGGCATGCTGGTGGATGCCTGTAATCCTAACACTTTGGGAAGCCAAGATGGGTGGATCGCCTGAGCTCATGAGTTTGAGACCAGCCTGGGCAACATGGTGAAACCGTATCTCTACCCAAAAAAAGAGACAAAAATTAGCCAGGCATGGTGGCGCACACTTGTAATCCTAGCTACCCTGGAGGCTAAGGTGGGAGGATCACTTGAGCCCTGGAGGTCAAGGCTTCAGTGAGCCATGGAGTGCAGTGCAGGGAGCCACTGCACTCCAGCCTGGGCAGCACAGTCAGACCCTGTCTCAAAAAAGAAAAAAGATTCTTCATGCCACAATGCACAGGGGGGTCTCTTAGGAACTTAAAACTTGAAATTGAGTTCTGTTAGGATCTCTGAGAGACAGATGTTCTCAGCCAAAATTCCTTAGAATGCTCTAAGCTAAGAGTCTTGGACCAGAATTAGTTTTTTTTTTTGGATGTCTCATCAATAACAGTAAGAATTTAAAGAAGAAATGCAACCTAATGCACTAAAGATTCTATGTGCAGTCTACACTCCAGAGCTACATTGCTGCTTTGGGAATGGGGATACTTAACAAGTATTTCATTTGCCAGATTTGTGCTTATGAGTTCACATATGATAGCACTTATTCTTCAAGGGCTTAAATAAACATTACTGTTCCATACTTTAGAAAACAAACATAGTTCAACTGACTGGCTAATTTTTCTCTCATGAAAGCAAAAGATACAAAATCCACTGGTATGTAGGTTCGTTACAATAACCACAGTAGGAAACTTTGCTCTCTCCCCCAACAGGGCCTGGCACTCATCAATGGGACGCAGATGATCACATCCCTGGGCTGCGAAGCTGTAGAGAGAGCCAGTGCTATTGCACGGCAGGCTGACATTGTGGCAGCCCTGACCCTTGAAGTGCTGAAGGGCACCACCAAAGCCTTTGACACTGGTCAGCAGAGTTCTTCCTTGCGGTTGTTATTCATTCAACCAGAGGTGGTGGGGTGGGGTGACTGAGGTCTTTAGACACAGAAGTGGTGGGGGCAAGTGGTAGGGAAGGAGAAAATCCAAGTGCCTATGGCATACCCAGTGTGCTGCTTCTTCATCTAAGCTACGGCTCACCTGATCCTTGAAATAACCGCAATTTACAGATGCACAGAGCCTGGAAGTTGAGTGACTTGCCTCAGATCACCTGGGGATCTGGGTGTGTCAAGCTTTGTGTTGTCTTAGGAATCTTTTTACAGGACTTTAGAACTACAGTAGGATTAGGGTTGGTCCCGACTAGAAAATTGGGAAAGAAAAACTATCGAATTGGTAGCTTATTTAGAAAGTAGTGAATTTCGACGACCCCCCAACTGTAATATGAAAAGGGCAGAACATTGTCTAAAAGTAACCGAGTTAAAGTAGGCCACTGTAGGGCTCCCTCCTGTTATTAGCCCTATTCCTTTAAGGTAGGCCCAGTGTCTTGAGTGGAATTCCCAGTGGTCTCAACATATAGTTTGCTATCAGATATTTAAAGTAGAAGGAATCAAGTCAACAAGGAAAATTGTGCTTTTGGAGGTAAGTTTCTAATTCTGAGTGGTGGCTAAGGACCCCTGGGACTTTTGAGGGCTGTGTCAGCACTGTAAATGGTCCTGAGCCTTTGATGGTCATTTATTTGAATATCAGAATTACTCGACCTGGCACGGTGGCTCACACCTGTAATCCCAGCACTTTGGGAGGCCAAGGCGGGAGGATCGCTTGAGCCCAGGAGTTTGAAACCAGCCTGGGGAACGTAGTGAGACCCCCATCTTTAAAAAAATAATGGAATTATTCAGACTTTTTCTCCTTCATCAATTATAGACATTCATGCTCTTCGACCTCACCGTGGGCAAATTGAAGTTGCTTTTCGGTTTCGGTCACTCTTGGACTCAGATCACCACCCATCAGAAATAGCAGGTCTGACCATGTTTATGGGAGTGACCTATTTGGTTATGTGTTTTGTGAAAAGAATTGGTAATATGACCCCTGTCTCATCCCCTCCGCCTCTTCCACAGAGAGTCACAGGTTCTGTGATCGCGTCCAGGATGCATACACCTTGCGCTGCTGTCCACAGGTAAAAGTGAAAAAAAAAAGTCAATAAAAAATGCCAATAAAGTTTTTCTTTCCCCAGGTTCAGGATGAAGAATTTTAAAACAGGAAAGTGTTAGAAAAACATGTAATGGTAAACTATAGTCCAAATTTCTTACTGACTCTATGAAAAGTTATGTATATTTTACCTTTATGTATGCAATTGTTGTAAAGTTTCTATTCTATATGGTGAACTATTTGTTTTCTTTTGATTGTTCAACTTACTTTCAGAGTATTTCAGTCTGTGCCAAGTTTCAGTCTATGGTGTAATAGAGTCCTCTCTAGAATAAATACCCTCATTTCCCTTTACTCAGCAAGTTATCTTTTCTAGCTAGCTTATTAAACAATAGATCAAAACACCTATGGGTAAGAATTGTCAAATTAGATCTACAGGAAGATAAGTCCTCCCTGATATTTTAATAATGATAACAGATTCTATGTGACAGGCACCATTATCACTTTCATGTATTAACTTTATCTTTCATGTATTAATTCATTTAATCTTCCCAACTATGAGAAAGATACTCTTTCTCCCATTTTGCAATGGGGAAACCGAGGCACAGAATTAAGTACCTTGCCCAAGATCACACAGATAGATTATTATTTCCTTGACTTCTGGGAGAAACCAGAAGCCAGGTGCTGCTTTAGAGCATTGTGGCTATCTTTGGGGTTTGTACAGGGTAGCTGCCTTCTGTGTGAGCATCTTCTAATGTGATACCTTCATGCTTCATGAACTTTACCGCCTTGGATAATAGCTACCATTTGAGTAATCTCTGTGAGTCACATCTAAGAATTTGTTTGCATTATTTTATGTACTTCTCAAAAGCGATAAGTGTTATTGTCTGTTTTCTAAGTCTTCCTCTCTTTTAACTATAAACCTAAGGAACTTGCCCAAGTCCTACCTCTAACCTGGGAGTGAATCCACCTGTGTCTAGAGTTGGCATTCTTCCACACCATGCTGCTTTGTATAGATTGATCTAATGTGAATATATGTGATAATAAATTTATTCTAATTTGTTTCAGTGAAAACCCAAAAGAATTATAACAAAATTATCTTCATGTTCAAAATGAACAGAGTATAATTTCCATGGTTATAACTTTAAGATAAGATCTTCTGTAGTCTTTATAACTTTAAGATCAGATCTTCTATATTAATATTGGTATCTTCAGGTAATCAAATGGGTCATCTACCTTATTCTGATTGTATTTTAGGTCCATGGTGTGGTGAATGATACAATAGCATTTGTGAAGAACATCATTACCATAGAACTGAACAGCGCAACAGATAATCCTGTATCTTTTGATTGTCTACTAACCTGCAATTATACAATTGCAGCTGGTAATTTTAAGATCTACTGAAACAATCATTTTGTGTAGCTTCTCAGTTCCATTGCTCCATTTCACAGAGTAAATGAATCAGTACCTGAGGCCCAGAGGTTAACTGACTTTCTCCATGTCACAGCTGGTAAGTGGCAGAGGTGGCCTGTGAACTTACTCTCAGGTTCCAAGTCTAACATGCTGTACTTTCAAAATGGACCCATTCAAGATTTAAGAAGATATTTCCAGCATTGGCTGACATGTTTCCCGAAGACACTTGCCCTGAAACCCACTGCCAAGGTTGTTGGTGGAAGGGTGAAGACTTAGGTCACAAATATGATTGCAGAGATGCTAGACAGTTTATTTATGCAGGCATCTCTGCTTCGAGTGAAAGCAATTTATGTTACACAGAGACCAGCCTTTTAACACTTACCAAAGTATTGATTAAAGAGTTATGGCTTGCTCATCCTGAGGGTTTTGGCATTTTTTTGTTTTTGTTTGTTTTGTTTTGGGACAAAGTCTTACTCTGTCTCCTAGGCTGGAGTGCAGTGGTACAGTCTTGGCTCTCTGCAACCTCTGCCTCACGAGTTCAAGTAATTCTCCTGCCTCAGCCTCCTGAGTAACTGGAATTACAGGCACATGCCAGCAGGCCCAGCTAATATTTGTATTTTTAGTAGAGACAGGGTTTTGCTGCGTTGACCAGGCTGGTCTCGAACTCCTGATCTCAAGTGATCCACCTGTCTTGGCCTCCCAAAGTGCTGGGATTACAGGCATGAGCCACCACACCCGGCCCCCATCGCAAGTTTTTATTTGTCATGCGGACTTTGCTCAAATTAGTGCTTTTGCATATGTTCAAAGAAATAGTAAGACTGATTCCATTTCTCAAGGATGGAGCTCCTCTCTTCTTAACGGTGTGGCTTATCTCAGAGCCATCTGGTTTTTTGCTATGGAATGTTCCATGATTACTTAGTTCCCCAGATGTTGAGGTGATCAGTCAGGAGTCACGCTGGCAAAGTTTTCACGGAGACAGCACTGCCTCTGAAGATAACCAAACGCCTTTGGAATCTATTTTTCCTATTCCACATCTGCCTCAGTTCTAAATCCCAGAGAAAGTGCTGAATCAGCAGCCCTGAAAAGCAAGTCACAGGCTGAGTTAGCAGATGGTTATGTGATAGCTCTGTAAGGTTTCCCACGAGATGGCTTTCGTGTGTTTTTTGACAAGCTTACTTCAGAATGTGTATTTTATGTTCTCTCACATTGTTTACACTGAAATTAAACCCACACTAAATAAGTCTCAGGAATTGGGGGTCTCTCTGTTCACCTCAATACCACCCCATCCTCCAGATGGAATAGTAGTTTTTATGAACTCTATGTAGTCTTATCTCAGTACCAATCTTTTCACTCTAGGGAAGAAGTATCTATTCTACATTTATATCATGGCCTTTAAAGGGAATCTCATAGTTTTTAGAAATTACCATTTAATTACTGGGTATGGGGCAGGGGATAATTAATTCCACACTAAATTCTTCTGCTACCACTTGCCTCAGCAAGAATTTCAGTCAAAAGTCTTTTTTTTTAAAGATTGCTAATTATTGATAAATTTCCAATAGGCTAATATTTGGGAGTTCTCCTGCAATACTGGCGTTACCTGAAAGAATATGTTTCTCAATTTTCTATTGCAGATATGGAGCCCCATCACACATGCTGGATATTATGGGAGTTAAATTCTAATTGTCTTCATCTAATAGCCAACAAACAAATTTGGAACAACTAGAGGACAATAAAAACATGTCTAAGTTCTAAATTGATGCGGAATTCCATTGCTACAGGGATTCAGAGAATGGAGAGGAGGCCACGGTCAAGGAGCTAGACCCAATGGGCTCACAGTTACGTGTGCAGAACAGAGTAATCCACACTTGACTAGGTTATGTAACACATACATCTCCAACTCTTTCGAAGTTAGAACCTTTCTTGCACACAGCGAGTTCTCAGTTAATAGGTAATGAATATTCTTGAGCCCAGGAGGCAAGGATTAGCTCTTTAGAACCAGGAAAGAGGATCTATTACTGCCTTTTCCTGGGTGCTTGCTGGTTTAAGTAAAGTGCGTGATGGAATAGAATTATCTCAGGCTGGGTTTGGTGGCTCACGCCCTTAATCCCAGCACTTTGGGAGGCCAAGGTGGGCTGATCACTTGAGGCCAAGAGTTCAAGACCAGCCTGGCCAACATGGCAAAACCCTGTCTCTACTAAAATTAACTGGGTGTGGTGGTGTGTGCCTGTAATCCCAGCTACTCAGGAGGCTGAGGCACAAGAATCACTGGAACCCGGGAGGCAGAGGTTGCAGTGAGCCAAGATGGCACCACTGCACTCCAGCCTGGGCGATAGAGTATTACAGAAAATAAAAAAAGGATTATCTCAGAATAATAATATTCAGCAAATTTAAACTTGCCACTTACTGAAAATGGATTCATGAGGACATATTGGCCACCATCTGCTGTTGAACGCTGACACCAGATTACTGAGTAAAGAATTAAAAAATGTTCTCAAAATTGATCTTTCCAGACATTTTGGTAGTTGCTTATCAGCAGAATTTCCCATTCAACAGATTCTTTTATGGAACCCAAGTTTGCAGTGCCCATTGAAGAAACAGAATTTGCTTTCAAACAGATGTGTTGGTCTCTGTTTTTAGTTTCAGGCTATAAACCTTTTGAGGGCAGGTACTAACCACCAGGTTAGTACGGTTATGGTGCTTGAGAATCTAATCTCAAAAGAAAACATCATTTCAAGGTTCATGTTTTTTTGGCCTCCAAATTAGGTGTATATGATCTACCTTTAAGGCCTTTTGTTTGTTTTTTGCTTTTGTGAACTTTTATGTCTCTTGCAGGAAGACTTGTCTCTTTCTGTCCATCCCACATTTGTACACGGACTGTCACCTCCACATTAAAAAAAGAGGGCGGGAAAGGGTTGTACTTGAAGTGACTGGCAAATGTTATCTTCAAGCCTTAACCTCTTTGGAAAGATGGTCTTCGCCAATAGGGGAGAGACAATTTCTGGAGGAAACTTCCATGGCGAATACCCAGCCAAAGTAAGCTTTTTGAACTGCTCTTGACCCAGAAAGCACATTCCAATATAGGCTGACTGAATGGAGACCCTCTTTCAGGCCCTAGACTACTTGGCCATTGGCATCCATGAACTTGCTGCAATCAGTGAGAGAAGAATCGAGCGGCTCTGCAATCCCTCCCTCAGTGAGCTGCCTGCCTTCCTGGTGGCTGAAGGTGGTCTGAACTCTGGGTTCATGATAGCCCACTGCACGGCAGCAGCCCTTGGTAAGGATACTGCCCTTTTCCCAGAACACACGCCCATCCATCTAAGGGTCTTTCCATTTCACCCAGAAGTACCAAATGTGGTCTGTGAGTGAGATCTAACTTTTCACCACTTTTATTTGCATCCTAGCTTTCTCAGTGCAAATGTAACAGGTTAATTCTAATATTTTTCAGAAAAAGATAGTTTAACAACTTCAATATTGTTATACTGAAATATAATAATACAATAATAAGGCTGTAATGGACAATTCATCTGTGGAAAGCAATTTGACATTGCGTATGAACTTCATCTCGGCAGCTTTTTTCCAAATCTCCATTGGAAGACTATTGGAAAAAGACTAAGATGCTTATAGTTAATGGTGAAACTTGACCTGACCTATAATTAAACTTTAATTAAACTTTCAAACCTATAATTAAACTTTGGATACATTTCACTAAATATAACAACCACTAAAAACATAAAGATGTTGTTGCAACATAAATAAATGCTTATAAGCAGCAGGATACCCTCTATGAACATTGAGCTTCAATATAATTTCTGACTCAAGATTGTAAGAGACAGATGGAGTAACACATCAGAACAGTCCTTGGCACTAAGTGCTAAGGGCCTCATTTATGTTCATTTACTTAATTGTCACAATTGTCACCTGAGGTAAGTGCTATTATTATCTATAGATGAGTATCTGAAGATCTGAGAGTTAAGAGACTTGCCCAATATTGCACAGCTAGCAAGATGTAAAGCAGAATTCAAACCTGTGAATTTTGGCATGCAAAACTGTGCTTTTACTTTAATTAATGAGGATCTCATTTTAATCCATACTAATCCAACCCTAAAATAGGGTTGTCAAATTTAACAAACAAAAACACAGGATGACTACTTAAATTTGAATTATTTGGGACATACTTATAGTATAAAAATTATGTTTTTTAATCTAAAATCAAAATTTAACTGGGCAGCCTCTACTTTATCTAACAACCCTACCCTAAAAGGGAGGATAGCATGGGTTATTACGTGCGTAGACGCTAGATTAGAAGCCCAGCTCTGCCATTTACTAGATGTGTGAGCCTCTTTATCCTGTTGATCCTCAATTTACACCTGCATAAAATGGAGATGATAAATTTACCTAAGGGGGTAGTTTGGAAGATTAAATGAATTGATGCATATAAAGCCTGGCATATCATAAGCACTAAATAAATACTAGTTGCTATTAATATTATTCCCAAGCAACACAAATAACCAACTAAGAGCTACTGAATTCACCTCCTCTGACCCAGTATCTTCTATTTGCTCACTTGCTTATTAATAAAATAACCCTTTAACAGGTAGAAACTTCTCACAATAACATAGTGGGGGAGTAGTCATTGATTTCTAGAGAACATGATGGACATTGGGAAGCCTCATTTGAACATGTTTTAGTTTCCCAAGCTGCCTATTGAGGTTGTTCGGCTTGCTTTCACTGCAGTAAAATTAGGGTTTTTCTTTTTTTGACCCTTGTAAGTTATCTCTCTGAACAAGCCTCACCACAGGTTGCTTATCCATATAGTCCTCAGGTTAGGGTCCAAGGACTGGGGACTTACAGCGCTGAAACCTGGAAAGTCCTTGGCCAACCAGCATGACCTTGACAAAGTAGCATGACCCTAGTTTAAAGCGAGATCATCTTAGGATACGATCCCATACGGCATAGAAAACAATGGAAACTTCACCCATGACCACTCTTAAAGCCTAAGAAAGAGAAGAGACTTTGAGTCTGACCTTTCCTGACTTCTAAGCTAGGGCAAGGGAACTTCCTAACCTAAGTCCTTGCTACTTATAGTGTAGTCCTCAGACCAACAATATGGCCATCACCTGAGAGCTTGTTAGAACAGCAGACTCTCAGGCCCCACCCAAAGCTTAGTCTCTTTGTTATAACAAGGTCCCCAAGTGGTTCATGTGCACTGGAAAGCTCGACAGTCCTATATCTTGGTCCTCTCTAGAATTCCTCCTCCTCCCAGATACTTCTGGCAGTCATCGAGCCCCTGTTTACATCCACTTATATCATCCTTGAACATTCTGAAGTCTTAAATTTTCTTCCCCAAGATTTGTGGGTCTAGCCTCAGTCCCCAAATGCCACGCCTGAATTCTGGTGACACAACCAAATTGATCTCAAGTACCTGAAAATGGCCATCATGTCTCTTTCTCCCCTAGTCTCCCTGGCATGCTAAATGCTTCCCAGGTTTTCATCTTGGCCTTGTTATATTAGAATTCCCAGCTGTCCCATCCCCGTCTTACCTCAGAACTCACTATTGCTTCAGAGTCCTCACTTGGGGAAAAATATGACCTGCTTCCTTTTCCCAAAGCAGCTTTCTACCATCAGGGCTTGAATAATGTCCCAGATCTTCTGGAGAGTGTATCCCATGCGGTGGAGCACTCTGTGGAAGCCAGGGGTCCTTCAGACAGCTCATCCTATGAGGAGCACTTCTTAACTGGCATTGGTCTCTCACAGTTTCTGAGAACAAGGCTCTGTGCCATCCCTCGTCTGTTGACTCCCTCTCCACCAGCGCGGCCACGGAGGACCACGTCTCCATGGGAGGATGGGCAGCCAGGAAGGCCCTCAGGGTCATCGAGCACGTGGAGCAAGGTAATGCTGATGAGTCCGGGATGGCGGGCTTCCCTGATAGACCACTGTGCCTGTGCTTCTCAGGTGGGATCGCCCACCAGCAACATCAGCATCACCTGGAAACCTGTTAGGAAGGCAGACTCTCAGGCCTCCTTCCAGGCCGGCTAATTCAGAAACTCTAGGAGGAGAGCGGAGCAATCTGTGTTTAACGAACCCTCCAGGTGATTCTGATCTTCACGAAAGATTAAGAACCTTGCTCTGTCGCCCAGGCTGGAGTGCAGTGGTGTGATCTCGGCTCACTGCAACCTCTGCCTCCCAGGTTCAAGCGATTTTCCTGCCTCAGCCTCCCAAGTAACTGAAATTACGGGCATGCGCCACTAAGCCAATTTTTGTATTTTTAGTAGAGACGAGGTTTCACCGCGTTGGCCAGGCTCGTCTCAAACTCCTGACCTCAATTGATCTGCCCACTTCGGCCTCTCAAAGTGTTGAGATTACAGGCATGAGCCACCCTACCTGGCCTGTTTATTCTGTTTTTAAAGAAAGAGGAATTACTTTCCTTTAGGCATTTTTCTCTGTGTTTCTAAGTTTACCCAACAGTATTGGAAGCAGATGGCTGACAAAAGAATATCTCAATTTTAAGATAAATGTGAGAGTTCAGTCCTTTTTTTGGTAATGGTTGTGTTGAGATATAATTCACATATCTTATACTTCACTCACTTAAACTGTACAGTTGAATGGGTTTTGGTAGATTCACAGAGCTGTGCACCCATCGCCACAATCAATTCTAGAATGTTTTCATCAGCCCACAAGGACACTGGTGCTCTTCAACTCTGACCTCCCTGTTCTCCCTACTCCCCCAGTCCTAGTCCTAGTCCGAATCTACTTTCTGTCTCTGCCTTTGTTTTTGTTGTTTGTTTTCCTATTCTGGACATTTCATGTGAATGGAATCCCGTAGTCTTTTGTGTCTGTCATTTTTTAGTTAGTAAAATGTTTACTTTTTCTAATTTTTCATATAATCTTGCTCCTTCTAATAGTAAAACGTTTTCAAGACTCATGCATGTTGTAGCATGAATCAGTCCTTTATTCCTTTTTATACCCAAATAATATTCCATCATATAAATATACCACATTCTGTTTATCCCTTCAAACACTTGATTTGTTTCCACCTTTTGGCTAATATGAATAATCCTGCTATGAACATGTGCAAGTTTCTGTGTGGATGATGTTTTCATTTCTCTAGGGTGGAATTGCTAGGTCATATGATAACTCTATGCCCATCTTTTTAGGAACTTCCAGACTGTTTTCCAAAGTGGCTACCCCATGTTATGTTCCCACCAGCAGTATTTGAAGGTTGCGATTTCTCCACATCCTTGCCAGCACTTCTTTCTTTCTTTATTTTTTTTGAGACAGGGTTTCCCTCTGTCACCCAGGAGGGAGTGCAGTGGCATGAACATGGCCACTGAAGCCTTGACTCCCTGGGATGAAACCATTATCCCAGCTCAGCCTCCTGAGTAGCTGGGACCACAGGCATAGGCCACCATGCCCAGCTAATTTTTTTTTATTTTTTGTAGAGATAGGGTCTTGCTATATTGCCCAAGCTGGTCTCAAACTCCTGGGCTCAAATGATCCTCCTGCCTCAGCTCTCAAGGTGCTGGGATTACGATCAGGAGCCACTGCCCCTGACCTAGGACTTGTTATTATCAATCTACCATAATGTGTTCCTTATGTTCATTCTTCACAAGGATTCTCTATTGAATATGTTGCTCTGGTCTAAAGCTTAGAGTCACCCTTCTCTATCGATTATCTTCTATCTAGTTCATCAGCAAATCAATCCTACCTTCAAAAGACACCAATCCAGCCTCTGTCATCTCCTTCTGATGGGTCCCCTTGTTTTCCTTTCTTTTTCTTAAAATAATTTCTTAAATGGCTCTTGGTTACTCCCATTTTGAATTTTTTTTCTTTTTCTTTTTAGATGGGTCTTAGTCCCCTTTTTTTCACTAATGTTTCTCTCTAGGAACCACACACAATAAACTAGAATGAGCTTTTGAAAGTGTAATTTAGACCACATCATGCCCCTATGGGAAATTTACCAGTTACTTTCTATTGCTCAAGATAACATCCAACCCCCTTACTGAAGCCAATGGTAACATGGCTGGTTACATGATCCAGCTTCTGCCTGTCACTGCAACCTCTCTCCATCCCATTTTCAATCCTGAAACCCCAGTGTTGTTCTTGTATCTGCCAAAAAATGCATCCCTACCTTAGCACTTGCTGGACTGCTTGCCTGCAGCACTGGCCCCGAGGACTTCACTCATTCTATCTCTGGAACTGCCTAGAATTCATCTGAGATGCCTTCCTTGTCTACCTCAGCTAAAGCAGCAACCATTATTTCATTTGTTTGTTGTTGTTATTTTCCTAACAGCACTTAGTATAATACCTGTGATATACTTAGGCTTGTCTTTCCTAGTAAAATATAAGGTCTATTGGGGCAGGGATCTTCTCTGTCTTGATCACACCCCTAGGTGGACCTAGAACATCTAGAACCATGCCTGACCCAGACTGGATGCTCAAATGTTTGCATGACAATAAAGTTGGCACTATAGGTCCAAATGATAGATGCGGCTTTTCCAATGTAGTTCTCTCCTTCTCAACAATTTTATATCCATGAAACGTTGATAGTTGGCAAAAAAAAAAAAAAAAGGCCAACTTTGTGTATCAAGCACATTTATTGTTTTTTTTTTGTTGTTGTTAAATATATTTATTAGAGAACAAAAAAGAAATGAGGGGCAGGTAAGCATTTTAACAGGCTGGAAAACAGGAATCTTCCTGATCAGGTGTGCATAGTTGCTTTTTTTTTCCTTTTTTTTTTTGAGACTGAGTCTCATTCTGTCTCCCAGGCTGGAGCGCAGTGGCACGATCTCAGCTTACTGCAGCCTCCGTCTCCCCAGTTCAAGCAATTCTCCTGCTACAGCCTCCCGAGTAGCTGGGATTACGGGTGAGCACCACCACGCCCAGCTAATTTTTTTTTTTTTTTATAATTATTATACTTTAAGTTCTAGGGTACATGTAAGCACGTTTATTGTTAATTAAATTTGCTTTGTCTACGTATATTAAACAAATAGCTATAAATCTTGGAATCCGGTGATGCTGGATATAGGGTATAAGCACCTGCTTATTACTAGTGATTCTGTGTTACACAGGTAACTAGTGTGGGAACACAGAAAGAATAATTCCACCTGACTGGGGCGGAAAGACATCTATCACTTGAGCACAGTGGATTAAACAGTGAAAGAGATGTACTTGGCCTTTGCCCTCTTAGAAATTTAAGTCTAGCCAGAGAAGTAGATACTGAACAACATGGTAACTTTTTGTAGCACTCAACAAAATTATAAAAACAGTTCTAGGAGGAAATAACTGAACATGATCTAGTCTCAAAGAACCAGAAAACGTGTTTCTGAAGTATTTAAGATTAAGGCCTAAACAGCAAATAGAGCCAGCTAATGGGTGTGTGTATCTGCACGTGAATAAAAGTGCCACATTAGTTTCGCAAGGAAAAGGAAAGGGGATGTGCACAAAATATATTGTCTTGGGTTATATGGTTATATTGAGATGGGATATCCAAGTACAGATGCAGAGCTCAGGAAAGTCTGAAGATTCATCTCTTTTTTTCTTTCTTTTTTTTTTTTTTTTTTTTTTTTTTTTTGAGACAAGGTCTCGCTCTGCTGCCCAGTCTGGAGTGCAGTGGTGAGATCTCAGCTCACTGCAACCTCCGCCTTCCGGGCTCAAGCAATTCTCTCACCTCAGTCTCCCAAGGAGCTGGACTACAGGCATATGCCACCAGTGGGCTGGGCTAATTTTTATATTTTTGGTAGAGATGGGGTTTTGCCATGTTGCCTGGGCTGGTCTTGAACTCCTGGGCTCAAGTGATCTGCCCGCCTTGGCTTTCCAAAATACTGGGTTTGCAGGCATGAGCCACCGCACCTAGCCATGTCCTGGGATTAATGATGAAGGTCAGCATTCTCTGCACGGAGGCAACTGAAAACTACTAGACATAAGGAGAGAATACCAGGAACAGAACCTTGCATTCGAGGGAAAAGGCGTAACCTGAAACGTCATAGCCTATGGGAGGAAGGAGGGAAACCTTTTCAAAGGAAATAGCTTCAAGAGCTCAGGGTAGCAGAGGTCTACAAGGTCAAGAGAAGCATCTTTTTTTAGAGAAAGGAACACAGGTATAAATTAACCTCAGAGACAGATAAAATGAATAGTGTTCAAATTGTAAAACTTTGAGAACATATTTGCAATACATCTAAGTAGAACATATGTTTGCAACATATCTAAGTGGTACCATTATTTATTTGCTTGGGATTATTTTAATTCATGTGAATTATACTCTGTTAAAGTGAAGATAATAATCATGTAAAACCAAAAGGTGTTTCCATGGTTCTTCCGATACGTGTTTTCAGTGTGTTTAAGAAATTTATTTTGAAGATTGAAGATTTGAAGGATTATTAGGCCACAGAATATCAGCTTATTTCAAAATAAATGAGAGCCATTTGAAATATATCCAGCAAAATCAAGATGCATCGAACCCCTTGAATTTGTAACAAGAAAGTGTCAGACTTTTAAAATTCCAATTGATGGATTCAGGGAGAACTGCTAGCAACAAAGAGCATTTAACCAAATGTTGCAGAGGTAGCCACTTAAGGTTTTCCTGACATGTTTCACATTTATTGTGCAAATATTTACTTCCCAGTTTTTTCTGGTCTTTGACATTACCTATCAGACTACGCTTCTCATGATGTAACATCATATCACCAACACATATTGAACATTTTTTATGTGCATTCAGTCTTTTAATTCATTTAACCTGCACAGTAACCCTAAAAGGTAAGTATTATTATTCCATTTGATGGGACAGGAAACCAAGGCAGAGGTTAAATAATGTGCTCGGGGTTATGCAGATACTAAATGGCAATGCTAGAATTGCAATCCCAGGCAGTTGATTCAAGTTCACTGTCTTAACCACTCCCCTATACTGCCATATTGATTCCAAAAAAATGAACTAGCATCTTCATGGTTTATTGGACTTCCATTTGCATGATTGCTTCATATATGTCCTCCTATGGAAGTATGTCAAAATGAAATCTCTGTGAGTTGAGAGTATGCTACTTTAGTCAGATCTTTGTAATACCTGTAAGGTTTGGGACTGGGAAATAGGGTCATTGATTTGGCAATAAGCCAGGATTTATTCCAGTCATCTGAGTGGCTTTAAATGAATAATATCTCTTCTCACCTGCCAACTCCTCACTCAACTTCTTTGCTCAAGACGGATGACAAGTGTTTCCTATTTCCACCTTTATGTAAATTTCAAGTTGCTTTTAGTTTTGCTCTTCTCTTTGGCTTGAAATACCTGGCACATAGACCCCTGTCAAGGATTTGAAGGAGTCAGTGAATGCGCAAGTGAGTCTTTAGTTGCCCTGGAACTAACTCCGTAATGTCTGTTTCAGGCCTTCAAGCTTAAAGGTTCTCAAGTCAACTAAAGCAGAAATCTTTATATTGTCTTTCTGAGCTAAGAACACTTATTAAATATGCCATACCTGTAATAAATTTTGAATATTGGAATCCGTATTTCTTTACATTTGACCCAGTCTAGATTATGAAGAAGTTTTTTATTGAAATGTAATTCAAGGTTAAACCACTTTGGATTTCATTACTTGCCAAGAAAATTAGTTTAGAAGCTTATAGTTGATCAGACTGTCTAGGTGGTTAACCCAAATAGAGTATTAAAAACATTTGACTTCTTGTCTTTCAATTTATGAAGTACATTATGAACTCTGGTGAGTGCAGACAGGTCACAGTGGGAGAGGATGAAGTTGTGAAATTCACTGTGGACCTGGAAGCAATTTCTCATCTTCTAGTCCAGTATCCCCACCTCTCAATTTGTATGGAATTGGAAACCATGAGATTTAAAGCATTTCAATGAAATGCATACCATTATTTAATGGAGCTGGGGCTCAAGATGAGGATCAGCTCTTCTTTCTGAACTCCTTCCCTACCCACATGACCCAAACTTGGCCACCAAACCTTGGTTAGAGGATGTGAATGGGGGACATGGCAGATTTTGCTAGTGCAAATGAATGGGCAGCTTCCTGGGTAGGTGTGTGGGTCTGGTGATTATTCAGGTAAATGTCTCAATTCTCCCCTTCTCAGCATTAAATATACAGTCAAGGGGTTAGAAAACAAGTTAAAATGGCAACTGAATACCAAAGCAACTTAATTCTACCAATAGACAGAGAACGAACCATCTGTTAGTTGGCCGGTGATGGGTGTCAACTTTGGGAAATCCACGTTCCTCAAGCATGAAGTCAGACTTTCATAAGCTACCCTCTTGGAATTTCTTGTTTCAGTGCTGGCCATCGAGCTCCTTGCAGCCTGCCAGGGTATAGAGTTTCTACGTCCCCTGAAAACAACCACTCCGCTGGAGAAGGTCTATGACCTGGTGCGCTCTGTTGTAAGGTAAGATCAAACAGGTCTCTGAAAGTTACATCAGTTCAGCACGGTAAACCCTGGCAGGGCTTAATGTTTGGCTGATGGGTGAATGTGCTCTCCCTATAGGCCCTGGATAAAAGATCGCTTCATGGCCCCGGACATCGAGGCAGTGCACAGGCTGCTCCTGGAGCAGAAGGCAAGCTGGCCCCTTGGCTTGTTTCTTAATTTTCAATTGTTACGGGAAAGCAAAGTCGGGGATGGGGAAATACTGCCTTATTCTATTGTTATTCGGCTATTCCTTGGGAATGAGCAGAAAGGTATTTCAGCAACAACTTGCAGCGCCACTAAGAAGCCATGTAATAATCACTACGTGCCCCAGGGTGCAGCCAAATGTTGAATATCTAAGGATTAGAAACAGAAATGGATTTTAAATGGAGTTTTGGGACAATATTCATGGCGAAAAAATAAGATGTCAGGTTCATTGATGCCTCCCCACCCCTGCAAGATGTCCTCTTTGATTCAAAAGTATGTTCCCTTCTGGGTGACGCTATCACAACTACCACCACTGGGTGCAATGGCTGTGTAGACCTGGAGGGAAAACCAAGGCCCAGGTGTTTACTTCAGAAGACTTTCAGTCTGTTTAGCGCTCTGGTGAGATGCGGGTTTTTCTTTCCTGTGTATTTCCACTGGTTACATTGACCATACACTCAGCTGCCAGGTACAGATGTCCAGCGTGCTGGCTTATCTTTTAAATATCGTTTTTGAAGTGCTTTAAAGCTTTTGAATAACTTGGGGGTGTTACGTTCCCTAGAATCTCTTGATTTCCTTAAAACAGCTGCTCTGCTCTGGGGAGTGATTTTCCTGTGATTTTACACCCATTATTTCTAAGCATGTCCTGCACTCTTGGTGGGGAAGCTACTTTTCTGCTGGCAGTTTTGGTGCTAGGAGGGAGGTATGTGAGAGTTAGCCTTTAGGAGTATTCATTTTCTAAGGTCATAAAAAAGAATAGGAAAGGCTCCTTGGCTGTCGGTGGCAGTTAAAAGCAGCTATAAACCAAAAACGGGACCTTAATTTGATTAAATTAAAAAAAATATTTAGAGATGGGGGTCTTGCTATGTTGCCAAGGCTGGACTCAAACTCCTGGGCTCAAGTGATCCTCCCACTTTGGCCTCTTGAGTAGCTGGGACTACAGACACATGCCACCATGCCCGCCCAGGGCCTTACTTTGAGATGATGTTATGCTTAAACAAAAAAGAGGCTGGTGGGTGGGAGGTAAAAACTAACCAAGGATCTGAGGCGGTGCCTCTCCAATGTTAATGTGGCTATGAATCTGCTGGGCGTCTTGTTAAAATGCAGGTGTGGATTCAGTAGGTCTGGGTGAAGACCAAGATGCTGACTTGTCCCAGGTGATGCTGATACTGCAGGGGCACAGGCCATGCTTTAAGTAGCAGGGTCAAAGGAACAAAGCCCCCGTGGCATGGAAATAAAGCAACAGGGAAATTCAATTCACTTCCTTTTATCATTTAAGGCTTGCTTTAGAAAACACACAGCTCCAGGCTATCGCCTGTAATCCCAGCAAGCACTCTGGGAAGCCACCATGGGTGGATCACTTGAGGCCAGAAGTTTGAGACCAGCCTGGCCAACATGGTGAAACCCTGTCTCTACTAAAAATACAAAAATTAGCCGGGTCTGGTGGCACGCACCTGTAATTCCAGCTGCTCAGGAGGCTGAGGCACAAGAATTGCTTGAACCTGGGAGGTGGAGGTTGCCGTGAGCTGAGATCATGCTACTGCACTCCAGCCTGGGTGACAGAGTGAGACTCTGTCTCACAAAAACAAAACAAAACAAAACAAAACAAAACAAAAAAACCATGTAGGTCCTGCTAAGACCCTGGAGAAGCTATCCTTCACTCTGTCCACACTGAATTCTCTGGGTTTTGTTATTTGCTTTCTTGCTTTGCTTTGGAAAAGTATGCAACTTAAAATCTTTATGATGACTTTAGAAAGTTTTGGACTTTGTATATTTACAGTCTTTAATGCAACCAAAGACTAATTGACACAGGTCATATGTCAAATGGCTTAAAATAAAGGCAAGCAAACAGCAGCTGTGTCCGGTCATGTATAGAGGGTCATGTATAGAGGGTCATGTATAGAGGGTCATGTATAGAGGGTCATGTATAGATGGTCATGTATAGAGGGTCATGCATAGAGGATGTTTTGACTTCGGATGAAGTGGATGTGTAATAGCATGTGGAAACAACGTTGTCAATATTTCAGCTTTGTTTTGTCCTTGCTTTTCAGGTTTGGGAAGTAGCTGCTCCATACATTGAAAAATACAGAATGGAGCATATTCCGGAATCAAGACCTCTTTCTCCAACAGCCTTTTCACTGAAATTTCTGCACAAGAAATCCACCAAAATCCCGGAGACTGAGGACCTTTAATGGGCTTTGTCATGGAGTAGCAGATCAGAGGGCAGTCAGTTTAGCACAAAGCAATACTAGGCTGAAGGAGAGACCTGAGAACTTTCCTAGGTAGATCAATCCATTGTATACTTCAGTTCTTCTAAAGCCTACTTTGGTTAGGCTGACGGCAGTATTATAGTTGCTAAATTCAGCACTGTGTTCCTGTTGTCATGGTTCAGGACCTACCAGGTATTTTCAGATCGTAGGAGTTTTCTTTCTTTCTTAACAATTTCAACAGGCCACTCACTCTTAAGGGTAAGAAGAATAACCACAATTGTATGTGCCTGTTTTACTCTTAGCATTAGATGAATTCAAATTTGGAAACAGATTGATAGCAATTTTTTCTAAAAACATTAGGCTTTTGTTAACCTTTTTATGTTGTTGTTTTTAATTTGCTTCAACCAGTTGACTTTCTTTGGCTAATTTTACTTTGCATGATATGCCTTAATATGTCTTCATAAATAACCATTCTAAGTCATAATTTGTCCTTAAGCTGCTTTTTTCTTCTATTAATTGGATCATAGTAAAGAGTAGTCAATAGGGTCTTCAGCTATTAATTATAGAGGTGATTAAAACCAACAAGGGGTTTCATGTGCAAAGGAGATAAGGAATGAATATAAAGATTGCTATCTGGTGGCTCTTATTAAACTGTGTATTTCGTATTTATCACTACACATATTCCCCAAATGTGTAGAGTTTGAGGTTAGTATTTTCACTTCCTAGGTGTTAGTACTCTAGTCACATGCTTATTGTAATCTTCCTCATTTCACAGATAAGGAATCTCTGGGGATTAACCAACCTCCTTTCTGTAATGGTAATCATTAAAATGAGTCCTATTGACAAAGGTCAGATGGAGCCCTAGAATGTATTACCCAATCTGTTTTTTCCCCCAAGAAAATAAAGGACCTTCAGGGATGGCTTAAGTGTATCTGTCCAAATGAAAGATGGGTCACATGACCTCTTGGCTTCCCAAGGCTAAGCTCTGTGACTTTGCAGCCATGTGTGCATGTATGTGCAAGGCCCTTCAAGTGGTCTGAAACCGTGGCTCTAAAAACCATAGCTGGTGGAGAGGAGGACAGACACACTTGCCAGCTTGCCTACCTGATTGCCATCTAAAATGGGCCCATCAGTGGACTTCACAATAGAGTTTTCACTCTTTGGATTTGCAACCTGTCCACCGGAAAGGTGGACACTGAAGTGAAAACTGCTGCCCAGAGAAATTCAGAGAGCAAAAAATGTGCTGAGGAGCCTGTTTACCTAAAGGTTGTTCTTGGTGCTATTCTTCGTCAAAATGTGAACACACACAAATGAGATTTGTGCATTGTCATCCGTGAGCTGCCATTGAGCCAGTAGCCCCCAGTGGTCTGACCGTGCTCATCGCTCCAGTTTGGGGAATGCTGGATTCTCATGGCCCCTGCAGTCCTCCAGGTCAAAATGACACTTTGTCACTGAGTTTTCTACAGGGCTCTATTAGTAACTGACAACACACGCCTTCGAGGGAACTTCAAGGGAAACATGGAATAAACTAAGTCTCAATTGCCTTCTGATGTCACTTTATTCTTAGGTTTTTATAACGGTTTAGTACCTCTAACAGCAGTTAATCAAGTTTCTGAAGGAGCATATGCTTGACTCAGTACACTCTTTTTCCCATTGGCTAGCAACAAAAGAATTGGAGGCATCAGGATTTCCTCCCCAGCCCCGCAGGCTCACCTGGGCTTTGTCACAAGTTGTCTCAGGGCAGCCGGAGGAGGCAAACCCTAAAGCACAAGGGCTTTTCAAGCCCCTGTTGTGCCACATTTGCTAATGTCCTGTTGGCTAAAGCAAGTCACGTTCCAGGCCCAGAGTCAATTTGGGAGAGTAACACTCAAGGGCATGGGCATGTGATTTGGCGTGATCCACGGGCCCGTATCTGACAATCTACCACATGCATAAAATCCCATCACAGGCCGGGCACGGTGGCTCATGCCTGTAATCTCAGCACTTTGGGAGGCCAAGGTAGGTGGATCACGAGGTCAGGATTTCAAAACCAGCCTGGCCAAGATGGTGAAACCCTGACTCTACTAAAATTACAAAAATTAGCCAGGCGCAGTGGCAGATGCCTGTAATTCCAGCTACATGAGAGGCTGAAGCAGGAGAATTGCTTGATCCCGGGCGGCAGAGGTTGCAGTGAACCAAGATCGCGCCACTGCACTCCAGCCTGGGTGACAGAGTGAGGCTCCATCTCAAAAACAAACAAACAAACAAAAAAATCACAACCGGCAAAATTCAAAAGCAGATGCATTTCATACTGCTTTAAACCTGTGTCTGATTTTTGGGTCTGGTCACTAGATTGCTTTTTATTAAACTTTATGGTTCTCTTTTTATGGTTCATTGGTTCATTTGGCTTTATTTTGAGATGGAGTCTCAGATCTGTCGCCCAGGCTGTAGTGCAAAAGTGCTATCTTAGCTCACTGCAAACTTCTGCCTCCCACATTCAAGCAATTCTCCTGGCTCAGCCTACCGAGTAGCTGGAATTACAGGCGTGTGCCATCACACCCGGCTAATTTTTGTAATTTTAGTAGATACATGGGTTCACCATGTTGGTCAGGCTGGTCTCGAACTCCTGACCTCAGGGAATCCACACACCTTGGCCTCCCAAAGTGCTGGGATAACAGGCGTGAGTCACCGTTCCCGGCCCATTTTGCCTTTTTGCTTACTTTTGTTAACAGTATTAATTTATTAAATGTAAACATTGAAAATATACCGAAAAAATAGTTGGAGAACATTAGTTTCAACCCAGAGGGTAGACTTCATTAGTCTAAAATAGAAAAGACAGTTAAATTACAATGCTTTAAAGGCTATCATAGAGATGTGGGAATGTGGGGAGGGGCATCCAGCTCCAATTCCCATGTAAGTAAGAGAAGGAAAGCATTCTGGGCAGACGGAACCATGCTGCACGGCCCTGAGCAGCTCACTGTCCCCTAAGGAACAGTGTGAAGATTGGGGTGACTAGGGCTTAGAACTCAGAGCTGCTCAGACCTTAATGTGCATGTGAATCACCCAGGGCTTGTTAGGACGCAGATTCCGACTCAGCAGATCTGGGTCCAGCCAGAGGTTCCGCATTCCTAGCGAACTCCCGTGAGTTGCACGGGCTTGCAGCACACTGGCCTGGGAGGAATAGGGCAGTTTAGGGTAGATGTCTTCTTCTGCCTTCATTCAAAAAAGGCATGAATGCTATTTGTTTAAAGTGAGTGCCTGCTAGATGAAAAATCAGATGTGCTTCTCCTCCTTGTTTCTTCAATAGAAGAAGCTAGTCTTGTGTTGCTTGAGTTCCAGGGAAGGGCGGACCTAACATTCAGTTTTGGCCTTATGTCTATCTCCTGCATCCCAAATGCTCACAGTGCCTAGGTGACTGGTCACAGGGGAGCCATCACACATAGCAACTGTGTGCCCCCCACACTGTGTGAAGACTTCTTAAACAATCACATGAGGTTCAGAGCTCCAGAGACCCCATCGTGATGACAACAATATGCAATGTTACCCTTAATCTTCCAATGAGGGGCATTTTGAATTGCTTTATATTGACTACAGCAAAGCCTCTTTCATTCAGGCTCTATTAACCTGACTTTAGTGATCGTTTGGAGAGTCAATCTTTACTTCTCATATCATTTCTTACCAAGTTTGGTAATGCAGTTGTGATTATAAAGATGACTGAAACATTTAAAAAGATTTCAAATCAACTCACATGGCTTTTAAAAACACCCATTTATATGTAAATAATTATCCACTCTTTACAAATACTTTTGTAATTTCCTAAAACACTCGAAGAGTCAACGCTGCTGATCTACTTCCAGGCTGAAAGGAAACAACAATAAGAGTGAGAGCAAACATTTATTGAGAGCTGTCAAATGTGTTTTACCCAATTGTAATGTGAAGAATCAACAATTTTTTAAATTTCAAGAAAAAGGTTACGTGATTGTAGTTGGAAAAAATGCATCCATTTCAGGAAGGTCCCTATGCCTGTGTATTAAATGATGTGTCTTGAACGCTGCCGGGAAGCTCTGTTGCTGAGATTGAGAAGACCTTAGAAATGGAAGGACTCTTCATCAGACGACATTAATTCATTTGAAAAGCATCTAGAAAATAAACTACTTGGGGAAAGGAAATACTATTTGCTTAACAGAAGGCTATATTTTAGCTTCATTGGGGTGTATCACTTAGATTTCTTTCCATTCCCCAATGTTCACTAAATATAGTTTAAAAACTGAAACGTGAAATACAGACACAAAATGGAAATTTTAAGTCAAGCCTACTTTTCCCCACAAAGGCATTTTTGTGATACCTCATCATATTAATCTACGGAATATTTGTAACTAATATTTGTGAAATAATTGGATGTTTTGTGATTTTAATCACAATAGGTTTACCTGTTTATATGTCAAATGCATGTGTTAAATGAAAATAAATCTATCCCTGGGGTTTTTTGAGTGACTTAAAAAGACATCGAAGTACATTTAGGTTTAAGTGATATAATTCTGGTAAATTTAAGGTGTTTTAACTTTTAATATAACTATATTGACTTATTTCATATAGTCAAAAAGTCTTCTCTTTTCAAATCTATCATGTTTTATAGATGACTTTTCCTTTAGCTATAACATATTCAATTAATTCATGATGGCCTCCGAACTGGTAAATCAAATGCTCCCATCTAGAAAAAAAAAAAAAATTACTTCAATGTGTGCAAGTAAAAATTATTATTACTTTATCAATAAATGCTAATTTTAAAATGCATTCCCTACACATTTATTTACACCCAGTCAATGGTATTTGGGCTTTCTAAAAAACAGTACATAACTAACTGGTCTATGGTAAATCAAACATTATTTAATAATATCATTTAAGTACTTGATCTTAAAATATTTGCTTCATTAAGTGATACATAAATGTCACCATCAGCATTATATTCAATACAGGGAATGGTTTCTGATCATGGAGAGAATTTTAAAGCAGGTGTCTCTGGAGGACATGAGGTTCAAGGGCTGCAATGGGCTTGTAAGAGTCAAGTAGCCATAGGATTTATGACTTGTAGATCTGGAACAGTAAGACCCTGATATGGTTTGGCTGCTATGCCCCCACCCAAATCTCATTTTGAATTGTAGCTTCCATCATTCCTACATTGTGGGAGGGACCCAGTGGGAGGTAATTGAATCATGGGGGTAGGTCTTTCCTATTCTGTTCTCATGATAGTGAATAAATCTCACAAGATTTGATGTTTTTATAAATGGGAGTTCCCCTGTACACGCTCTCTTGCCTGCTGCCATTTAAGACATGACATTGCTCCTCCTTTGCTTTCCGCCATGATTGGGAGGCCTCCCCAGTCATGTAGAACTGTGAGTCAATTAAACCTCTTTCCTTTATAAATTACCCAGTCTGGGGTATGTCTTTATTAGTAGTGTGACAACAGACTAATATCGCCCTGGAGGCCCAGGTGGCAACAGACTGTGGGTGGGTGAGTGATAAGCCACCAGGAACAGGAAAACTAAGTTTAAGCTTTTGGGATCCAGTCGGCATGAGAAATCAGAGAGGGAATGAATCAGAACCAGGGTGACAAGCCAGAGTTGGGAGCTAGTTGAAAATCAGAAGCCGAGCAGAAAAACACAAACACATGCCAGAGGGCACAACCCGGCCAAAGTCCAAGTAAACAGAGCAGAAACCTGGAAATCTACAAAAGATACCAGACAGATGAAGAGATCTTGAAAACTTGATCTGCCCTGTCGTTTAGGGCCTGTCAGTAGATTTGCTCATTGGAAAGGGATCAAGATGGAGGGGACTGGCTAGTGTCTGAGTCCACACAGAGTCTGACACTAATAATTAGTGGAAAAGGGATTTAGGCCTCATCTCTATACTTCAGTGGGCACAATGTAAGATATTTCTCTGGCGAAATACTCTTTATTCTTTAGGACATATGGTAAAAATGTTACATCAAAAATAAACAAAGCCAGAAAGCTCGTTAAAGCAATGAGGACAGATTTAATTTGGGAATAGCTGCTGTAATAGAGAAAGAGTCCAGCAGAGATGATTCTTGCCCTAGACTCCCCCCCAGTCTATGATCGATCATTCGGGAGCACACTAAGTTGGGAGCACACTCACCGGGATGAATTGATGATAATGAGATCTCCCTGTTTGCCAACTTCCAACGATCCGTGTGTGTGAGACTTTCCCAGTGCATAAGCTGCATTGATGGTGGCAGCAGCCAAGGCCTCAGGCATGGACATTCTCATGTTTACACAGGCCAGATGCATGACCATTGGCTAAGGCAGGAAGAGAAAAGTGTTGGAGGAAAGTGACATATGGCACTGCAATTTAAAACATTTCTCAACACAGCACAACAAACAGAGGCAGTTAAAGGTATAGGAGGAATTGGCTCAGTTGCAATGGGAAAAATCTAAGTTTATACATAAAGGTTCTTATACTTTGGAAAAGATTACTTTATTAAAGGGATTGTGTATTTAATATTTATTGACAACTTTTCAAGACCACTTACTGCACACAATGAAGTTCACTTCCACCCTTACTAACTAAGACCTCTTGGAGTTTATGCTATTCTCTGGAGAAAGGAAATGGGTTATTGTAAAACCATAATGCTCAAGGCTGAATCAGAAAATAACGCACATAGAAGCTTCTCTCCTCTCTCTTTGCCTACAGGCATTTATCTGGGACAGAAAAATCCAATTACACTGCTGCCTACCCCTTTTTTTCTTGTTTCACAGAAAGTATTTTAGATTTTAACACTGTTTTAACAGTTAGTGAAATATTTTAAATTGTTTTATGCTTGGTAGATAGTCTGCTCAGAAAGGCACATGAAAAAAATAATTACCATTGAAAAGCAATATGCATTGGGATTGAAATCACTTCCCAGGGCAACTATTACTCCCTCATCTAACATCTTCCTGGCTCGAGGTTGTTTCAGTCTAAGGCGAGGAAAAAAATATGTCAGTCTCTAGAATGGGAACTTTTGTAGAATAGCTGTTCAGAACAGAAGAGAACTTGAGACAGTCAACGCCTTCATATTCTGGAAGAAGAAGCAGAAACTCGAGATTAAATACTAGTGGCAGAATTACATATATAATCCCAGGACTCCTGATTTTTATCATTCTGCTTTTGAAATTACTTAGATATGCCTAACTTTTAATTAATGATTGTTTATCTCATCCATCTTTTTACATATTAAGGCATTCTTGCAAAAGGAGGAAAATATAACTTACAAATGGTTTTGAAATTTAATAAGCTTTTTTGGTGACTCCCAAATTAAATAATAAATGAGGTTACACTGTTTTTTTTTTGTTTTTTGTTTTTTGTTTTTTTTTGAGATGGAATCTTGGTCTCTTGCCCAGGCTGGAGTGCAGTGGCATGATCTTGGCTCACTCCAACTTCCACCTCCTGAGTTCAAGCGATTCTCCTGCCTCAGCCTCCCAAGTAGTTGGGACTACAGGCACTCGCCACCATGACTGGCTAATTTTTGTATTTTTAGTAGAAATGGGGTTTCACCATGGTGGCTAGGCTGGTCTCGAACTCCTGACTTCAGGTGATCCACCCACCTTGGCCTCCCAAAATGCTGAGATTACAGGCATGAGCCACTGTGCCAGGCCACAATATGCTATTTTTATTAGCTCAATTTTGTAATTTCCTATTCATTTCTCTCCCTTACCCCTCTTTTCTGTGTTTTTTGTGTTTGTTTTTGTTTTTGTTTTTTACCTCAAACATCTTTGTAGGTCCTTTAAAATCTTGAAGGCCCAAGAATTTAGTGTGTAAAATGTTTATACTTCTTCCTGAATTAGGCATCTCCTTGACCTCCCTGGTAAAATATTCTTTGTTCTTTAGGACATATCTCAAAAGTGTTACACAAAAAATGAGCAAAGCCTGAAAGCTCGTTAAAGCAATGAGGACAGACTTAATTTGGGAATAACTGCTGCAATAGACAAAAGTCCAGCAGAGATTATTTTGCCCTAGAATCACTCCCAGTCTATGATCGATCATTTGTAGGACCACTTAAAATGTTTTTCAACAATGTATGAGAGGAGGTGAGTGAAGCAGAGACAGAGTGAGGAAAGGGTACAGCTTCAAATGTCCCTGCAGGTCATTTGAATGTCCCTCCTCCCCTTCCATAAATACTTAGGGGTAAAAGAGAATAAAGTGAGGCTGTAAAAGTATTAAGGGCGCTCCATAAAAACTAAGGTGAATATTTCCTGAATACATTTAAATATTACATGCAAACATACATAAAATACATGATTAAAGCAAGCCCTTAAGTAGCATAAGGCAATGGTTATTCTGGAAATGAGGGTCAAGAGAGGGTTCAGGGGAGAGCAGGGGGCCCTGCTGGTCTCTCCTGATGCAGAGATCAGAAAAATACAGAAACGAGAAGCCAGAAAGCAGAGTGTGGCCTTCACTTCGACTGCCCTTGTGGTCCTAACAGGAGGCTAAACCTGTCTGTGGCAATGGCAGATGACAGCCTCTGCTGGCATAGGAACAAGGTGCAGCCTTTTAATGCTGAATTGCCCTCCAGTACCACAAAGTCTTACGCTTTTGCTCCATGTCAAGAGATTCAAGACCAGTTAAAGAAAGCCTTTTTTTTGAGATGAAGTCTCACTCACTCTGTTGCCCAGGCTGGAGTGCAGTGGTATGATCTTGGCTCCCTGCAACCTCTCCCTCCTGGGTTCAAGCGATTCTCCTGCCTCAGCCTGCCTAGTAGTTGGGACTACAGGCACGTGCCACCATGCCTGGCTAATTTTTGTATTTTTAGTAGAGATGGAGTTTCACCATGTTGGCCAGTCTGGTCTTGAACTCCTGGCCTCAAGTGATCTGTCCACCCTGGCTTCCCAAAAGTATTGGGATTACAGGAGTGAGCCACTGTGCCCAGCCGAAGAAAGCCTTTTTTTCCCAAAAAAAATAAAAAACAAAAAACTTATTTCTTGGATGGTGGAGATAAATATTGATTGATGACTTAAACTGATGACACTTGAAATGTATAAGACATTGGTCATACCAAGAACAGTTATTGATATTTCCTGATTGTAGTCTACATTGTGTTTACTCTTTAAATTAAGAGAATAGTAATAATAATAAAAATGTATAATATCATATATGTGCATATAAAATCATAGTAGATTTGAGAAAAGAACTGAAGTATTCCTTTCTTCACCCTTCTAAAAGTTACTCGGAGCCTGGTCTTACCTAACCTCAGCACAATTTGTGTCTTGGGCTGGATAATTCTTTGTTTTGGGTAGCTGTTCTGTGCAATGAGGAATGTTTAGCAGCAACCTTGGCCTCTACCCACTAGATGCCAGTAGCATCCCTTAGAGATGTCTCCAGACATTGCCAAGTGTCCCCTGAGGGACAAAATTACCCTGGGGTTGAGAACCACTGTCTTAACTGCAAAATCACTCCCCATGCAAAAGACCACATATCCTAGCTATATAGAAAGCACCTAGTCCCAAGAGAAGATAAACTTCCTCTTGACTGCTGGCCTCCCAAACCACAAACTTGGATATCATATAAGCAAGTGGTACAATGGGAAGGGTCAGAAGACATCGGTCTCATATTAGTTAGAATCAGAGCAACAGTAATAACAGATGAACTAAGTATATTCAATTCATAGGCAGCATACAGCAAAATATCTGGGGAGATTTTACAAAATATATGTCTTCTCTTTCCTCCCACCCCCAGGATTTATGAAGATTTATGACAATTATGGCACCCACTAACATCCCTTTAGAAAACAGCTCATGCAGATTCTGAATACTGCTAAATATCTTTAACAGCTTATGCATATATTTAAAAGTATTGCACCTATTTCATTATTTACTAATTATAAAATAATGCATAGTAATTATTTTAATTGGAAAATTCCAAAATCCATGAAAAAAAAAAAGAAAAAAAAAGCTCCATCTTCCTCAATAATCCTACCACACAAAGGCAATCTGGGTCTAAGTTCCTTCCTCAGGGAAATTCATTTACGAACATCAGTCCAGGGTTGGCATCTTCATTAACTGAGTTTTCTTCATCTGCAATTTTAAGGGATTTGTAACGGCAATGAAATAATGTCTGGGCACTTTGGACGTCTGTGTCTTCACAGCTTGTACTTGCAGCTCTTGGGTCTGGGGTGAGAAACGACCTTACCTCAGCATGTAGGCTGTGGTGGGCAGAAGAACTGCAGAGCACCTGGCCGTTGCCATGGCAACGATGCCTTCATCACTCACTTCTTCCAGGTGGCTGATTGCCTGCGCTCCCAGTTCAGCCCCAAGCTAAGGAGAATGGGCAGAGAGGGACAGATTTAACAAACAGCAACAATGAATCGATGAAGTTTCATTAAATTATTTTTTGTTTGTTTGTTTGTTTGTTTTCTGAGACGGAGTCTTGTTCTGTAGCCAGGCTGGGTGCAGTGGCGCGATCTCCGTTCACTGCAACTTCCACCTCCTGGATTCAAGCGATTCTCCCCCCTAGCCTCCCAAGAAGCTAGGACCACAGGCGCGTGCCACCATGCCCAGCTAATTTTTGTATTTTTAGTAGAGATGGGGTTTCACCATGTTGGCCAGGATGGTCTCGATCTCTTGACCTCGTGATCCACCTGTCTGGGCCTCTCAAAGTGCTAAGATTACAGGCATGAGCCACCAAGCCCGGTGTAAATTGTTTTTCCCATAAAGAGAAACAGCATTTTATTACTAAGATTTCTTGCCAACCAACTGTTGTAAACCCAATCCCCCAAATGGGTGAAGGGTTTGTAATGGGTATTCATTTGAAAATTAGCTAGTGGTCTACTTCAAAAACTATTCTTAAACACAAATCCTTCAGACATTTTCTGAAACAGAAAATTTTATGGATCAGAGGTGAGAGAAGGGGATCTAGAGCTATTTGGGAGAATTGGGAGGAATTGGTGGTTGGATGAAATGTGGTAGGTGAGAGAGAGGCAGCAGTCAAAATGATATCCAAGATTTTGAGTTAAGCAACAGACAGGTGATGGTGTCATTCACTGAAGCAGAAAATGGGACAAGACTTGGAAACAATGCTAAGAGATCAAGCTGGATATAATGCAGTTGAGAGGCGTGCAGGTGGGGTATCTATATCTATATGCTCCAAGGGCAGTTGTTTATTTAGGTCTAAGGCTTTAGAGGAGAGAAGCCTAGACTCAGGACTGCAGGGACTTTGTCTTACTGCTGAATTCTCAATGCCTAGAACAGTGCCTGGCACACAGTATTCATTCAAATATTTGTTGAAAGGATGAATAAGTGAATTAATTTGAGCAAAGATATATGAATTTGAAAATCATCCTGTGGCTATTTTTGGTGTGCTCCACTAAAATGATTTGGATGCTGCCACAGAAAGATCTGAAAAGGTCCAAGTGAAATTAATATACTGTGCCAGTGTGGCTTTGTGTGCTAAGAAAAATACATTAGAAATTTAGTAAAAGAGATCACTGAGGTAATTCTTTTTCTTTTCTTTTCTTTTTTTTTTTTTTTTTTT